>NC_069502.1:831061962-831066962 GCF_027579735.1 Bombina bombina
AACAGTGGCTTAGGATGTGTACCCAGTCCAGTCTGTGAGTGCGGTCCATTCCTGTGTTTTATATATATATATATATATATATATATATATATATATATATGTATAGGAAGGGGTGAATGCCCCGAAACGTCACTGCCGAATAAACATTTTGTTGTGTTTAAATCCAGTGAGTGCTTATCCTTATCCAGATATGTGTATATATATATATATATATATGTGTGTATATGTATGTGTATATATATATATATATATATATATATATATATGTGTGTGTGTATATATATATATATATATATATATATATGTGTGTGTGTGTATATATATATATATATATATATATATATATATGTTTCTCCAACATAGGTGTGTCCGGTCCACGGCGTCATCCTTACTTGTGGGATATTCTCTTCCCCAACAGGAAATGGCAAAGAGCCCAGCAAAGCTGGTCACATGATCCCTCCTAGGCTCCGCCTACCCCAGTCATTCTCTGTGCCGTTGTACAGGCAACATCTCCACGGAGATGGCTTAGAGTTTTTTAGTGTTTAACTGTAGTTTTTATTATTCAATCAAGAGTTTGTTATTTTGAAATAGTGCTGGTATGTACTATTTACTCAGAAACAGAAAAGAGATGAAGATTTCTGTTTGTATGAGGAAAATGATTTTAGCAACCGTCACTAAAATCCATGGCTGTTCCACACAGGACTGTTGAGAGCAATTAACTTCAGTTGGGGGAACAGTGAGCAGTCTCTTGCTGCTTGAGGTATGACACATTCTAACAAGACGATGTAATGCTGGAAGCTGTCATTTTCCCTATGGGATCCGGTAAGCCATGTTTATTACGATCGTAAATAAGGGCTTCACAAGGGCTTATTAAGACTGTAGACTTTTTCTGGGCTAAATCGATTCATTATTAACACATATTTAGCCTTGAGGAATCATTTTATCTGGGTATTTTGATATAATAATATCGGCAGGCACTGTTTTAGACACCTTATTCTTTAGGGGCTTTCCCAAATCATAGGCAGAGCCTCATTTTCGCGCCGGTGTTGCGCACTTGTTTTTGAGAGGCATGGCATGCAGTCGCATGTGAGAGGAGCTCTGATACTTAAAAAAGACTTTCTGAAGGCGTCATTTGGTATCGTATTCCCCTTTGGGCTTGGTTGGGTCTCAGCAAAGCAGATACCAGGGACTGTAAAGGGGTTAAAGTTCAAAACGGCTCCGGTTCCGTTATTTTAAGGGTTAAAGCTTCCAAATTTGGTGTGCAATACTTTTAAGGCTTTAAGACACTGTGGTGAAAATTTGGTGAATTTTGAACAATTCCTTCATGTTTTTTCGCAATTGCAGTAATAAAGTGTGTTCAGTTTAAAATTTAAAGTGACAGTAACGGTTTTATTTTAAAACGTTTTTTGTACTTTGTTATCAAGTTTATGCCTGTTTAACATGTCTGAACTACCAGATAGACTGTGTTCTGAATGTGGGGAAGCCAGAATTCCTATTCATTTAAATAAATGTGATTTATGTGACAATGACAATGATGCCCAAGATGATTCCTCAAGTGAGGGGAGTAAGCATGGTACTGCATCATTCCCTCCTTCGTCTACACGAGTCTTGCCCACTCAGGAGGCCCCTAGTACATCTAGCGCGCCAATACTCCTTACTATGCAACAATTAACGGCTGTAATGGATAATTCTGTCAAAAACATTTTAGCCAAAATGAACACTTATCAGCGTAAGCGCGACTGCTCTGTTTTAGATACTGAAGAGCATGACGACGCTGATAATAATGTTTCTGAAGGGCCCCTAACCCAGTCTGATGGGGCCAGGGAGGTTTTGTCTGAGGGAGAAATTACTGATTCAGGGAACATTTCTCAACAAGCTGAACCTGATGTGATTACGTTTAAATTTAAGTTGGAACATCTCCGCACTCTGCTTAAGGAGGTATTATCCACTCTGGATGATTGTGACAAGTTGGTCATCCCAGAGAAACTATGTAAAATGGACAAGTTCCTAGAGGTGCCGGGGCTCCCAGAAGCTTTTCCTATACCCAAGCGGGTGGCGGACATTGTTAATAAAGAATGGGAAAGGCCCGGTATTCCTTTCGTCCCTCCCCCCATATTTAAAAAATTGTTTCCTATGGTCGACCCCAGAAAGGACTTATGGCAGACAGTCCCCAAGGTCGAGGGAGCGGTTTCCACTTTAAACAAACGCACCACTATACCCATAGAGGATAGTTGTGCTTTCAAAGATCCTATGGATAAAAAATTAGAAGGTTTGCTTAAAAAGATGTTTGTTCAGCAGGGTTACCTTCTACAACCAATTTCATGCATTGTCCCTGTCGCTACAGCCGCATGTTTCTGGTTCGATGAGCTGATAAAGGCGGTCGATAGTGATTCTCCTCCTTATGAGGAGATTATGGACAAAATCAATGCTCTCAAATTGGCTAATTCTTTCACCCTAGACGCCACTTTGCAATTGGCTAGGTTAGCGGCTAAGAATTCTGGGTTTGCTATTGTGGCGCGCAGAGCGCTTTGGTTGAAATCTTGGTCGGCTGATGCGTCTTACAAGAACAAGCTACTTAACATTCCTTTCAAGGGGAAAACGCTGTTTGGCCCTGACTTGAAAGAGATTATCTCTGATATCACTGGGGGTAAGGGCCACGCCCTTCCTCAGGATCGGCCTTTCAAGGCAAAAAATAAACCTAATTTTCGTCCCTTTCGTAGAAACGGACCAGCCCAAAGTGCTACGTCCTCTAAGCAAGAGGGTAATACTTCTCAAGCCAAGCCAGCTTGGAGACCAATGCAAGGCTGGAACAAGGGAAAGCAGGCCAAGAAACCTGCCACTGCTACCAAGACAGCATGAAATGTTGGCCCCCGATCCGGGACCGGATCTGGTGGGGGGCAGACTCTCTCTCTTCGCTCAGGCTTGGGCAAGAGATGTTCTGGATCCTTGGGCGCTAGAAATAGTCTCCCAAGGTTATCTTCTGGAATTCAAGGGACTTCCCCCAAGGGGGAGGTTCCACAGGTCTCAGTTGTCTTCAGACCACATAAAAAGACAGGCATTCTTACATTGTGTAGAAGACCTGTTAAAAATGGGAGTGATTCATCCTGTTCCATTAAGAGAACAAGGGATGGGGTTCTACTCCAATCTGTTCATAGTTCCCAAAAAAGAGGGAACGTTCAGACCAATCTTAGATCTCAAGATCTTAAACAAGTTTCTCAAGGTTCCATCGTTCAAGATGGAAACCATTCGAACTATTCTTCCTTCCATCCAGGAAGGTCAATTCATGACCACGGTGGATTTAAAGGATGCGTATCTACATATTCCTATCCACAAGGAACATCATCGGTTCCTAAGGTTCGCATTCCTGGACAAGCATTACCAGTTCGTGGCGCTTCCTTTCGGATTAGCCACTGCTCCAAGGATTTTCACAAAGGTACTAGGGTCCCTTCTAGCTGTGCTAAGACCAAGGGGCATTGCTGTAGTACCTTACTTGGACGACATTCTGATTCAAGCGTCGTCCCTTCCTCAAGCAAAGGCTCACACGGACATTGTCCTGGCCTTTCTCAGATCTCACGGATGGAAAGTGAACGTGGAAAAGAGTTCTCTATCTCCGTCTACAAGGGTTCCCTTCTTGGGAACAATAATAGACTCCTTAGAAATGAGGATTTTTCTGACAGAGGCCAGAAAAACAAAACTTCTAGACTCTTGTCGGATACTTCATTCCGTTCCTCTTCCTTCCATAGCTCAGTGCATGGAAGTGATCGGGTTGATGGTAGCGGCAATGGACATAGTTCCTTTTGCGCGCATTCATCTAAGACCATTACAACTGTGCATGCTCAGTCAGTGGAATGGGGACTATACAGACTTGTCTCCGAAGATACAAGTAAATCAGAGGACCAGAGACTCACTCCGTTGGTGGCTGTCCCTGGACAACCTGTCACAAGGGATGACATTCCGCAGACCAGAGTGGGTCATTGTCACGACCGACGCCAGTCTGATGGGCTGGGGCGCGGTCTGGGGATCCCTGAAAGCTCAGGGTCTTTGGTCTCGGGAAGAATCTCTTCTACCGATAAATATTCTGGAACTGAGAGCGATATTCAATGCTCTCAAGGCTTGGCCTCAGCTAGCGAGGGCCAAGTTCATACGGTTTCAATCAGACAACATGACAACTGTTGCGTACATCAACCATCAGGGGGGAACAAGGAGTTCCCTAGCGATGGAAGAAGTGACCAAAATCATTCTATGGGCGGAGTCTCACTCCTGCCACCTGTCTGCTATCCACATCCCAGGAGTGGAAAATTGGGAAGCGGATTTTCTGAGTCGTCAGACATTGCATCCGGGGGAGTGGGAACTCCATCCGGAAATCTTTGCCCAAGTCACTCAGCTGTGGGGCATTCCAGACATGGATCTGATGGCCTCTCGTCAGAACTTCAAAGTTCCTTGCTACGGGTCCAGATCCAGGGATCCCAAGGCGGCTCTAGTGGATGCACTAGTAGCACCTTGGACCTTCAAACTAGCTTATGTGTTCCCGCCGTTTCCTCTCATCCCCAGGCTGGTAGCCAGGATCAATCAGGAGAGGGCGTCGGTGATCTTGATAGCTCCTGCGTGGCCACGCAGGACTTGGTATGCAGATCTGGTGAATATGTCATCGGCTCCACCTTGGAAGCTACCTTTGAGACGAGACCTTCTTGTTCAGGGTCCGTTCGAACATCCGAATCTGGTTTCACTCCAGCTGACTGCTTGGAGATTGAACGCTTGATCTTATCGAAACGAGGGTTCTCAGATTCTGTTATCGATACTCTTGTTCAGGCCAGAAAGCCTGTAACTAGAAAGATTTACCACAAAATTTGGAAAAAATATATCTGTTGGTGTGAATCTAAAGGATTCCCTTGGGACAAGGTTAAGATTCCTAAGATTCTATCCTTCCTTCAAGAAGGATTGGAAAAAGGATTATCTGCAAGTTCCCTGAAGGGACAGATTTCTGCCTTGTCTGTGTTACT
>NC_069502.1:831071962-831091962 GCF_027579735.1 Bombina bombina
AGTCATTTCTTCAAGCTGCATTGTACATCTCTCATTTTCAGTGTTGTTTCTGATCACTCGTTGGTATTGTGCTTTTGGGATGTTCTTGATTAAACTTGGTTGGTGGCAGCTGCGAGCATGTAGGATTGAATTTCGATCGGTTGACTTCCTAAACAGGGTAGTACCCAGCTTGGTGTCATTCTTAAAGACTCGAACGTCTAGATAATCCACGGCTTCATTGCTGGTGGTGTGGCTAAATCTGATGGTACTATCAATCCCATTGATGGTCTGAATCCATGTGTCCAGTGTGTCCGCACCATCTTCCCATATCAGGAACAAGTCATCAATATAGCGACAATAATATTTTATTTCAGATTTCTCAAATATCTTCAATTTATTGATCTCATAATCAGCCATGAAGAGATTGGCTAGTGATGGGGCCACATTGGACCCCATCGCCGTGCCGGATATTTGCAGATAGTAGGTTTTATTGAACCGAAAGTAATTTTCAGAGAGGCATAAATCCAAGAGTTTTATAAGTACCTCCTCAGAGGGACCAATGTAAGGTACTTGTCTAAGACATTTGGCCACTGCTGCTATACCCAAGGTGTGTGGTATAACAGTGTATAAGCTTGAAACGTCCAATGTGACCAAAATGTCTGTTGGTTTCATATCTGTGATCCGTAGTATGTGAGACATAAAGTCAGAAGAGTCCCGAATGTATGATCTTTGTTGCTTAACCCAAGGTTGTAAGAAGGAGTTGACATACTCAGCCAGTGGTTGGAGCAATGAACCCCTGGCTGACACAATCGGCCTACCAGGGGGATTCTTGCTATCCTTGTGAACCTTAGGAAGTGTATAAAGTAAGGGAACCACTGGAAAGTCCCGTTTCAGAAAGCTGTAATGGTTCTGTGTGATCTGACCCTCAATGAGCAATTGTTGTATGGTGTTATCAATTTTCTTTTTGAGTCTCATCGTAGGATCATTCGGGAGAGGTTGATATGTTTCTGTATCAGACAGTTGTTTTAGGATTTCTGTCTTGTAGTCTATAGTGTTCATGACTACTATGCCCCCGCCTTTATCGGCGGGGCGTATGACAATGGAAGGGTCTTTCTGTAGTGAACCTATAGCAATTCTTTCTTCTTTAGTCAGATTGTCACCCCCCCCCCCCCCCGAGGTGTCAATTTTTTAGGAATCTGTTCCGTTAAGAATTGTGTGACTGTCTGGATCGTGGCGTTGTTAGAATGAGGATCGAACCGTCCTCTTGGTTTGAATCTATCTATGGCATCCATATCATTTACCTCAGTGCCAAAGAATTCCTTTAATCTAAGATTCCGCCCATATTTCTGAATGTCGATATATAACTCAAAGTTGTCTTTATTAGTGACTGGTACGAATGACAGTCCTTTGTTAAGCAGACTCATTTCAGCCTCATTAAGTGTACGGTCACTGATGTTGAACACTATATTCGTTTTTGCAACTGTGTTGGAGGGCGGCGGGCGGTGCCCCCCCCCCTCCTCGTGTGCGGCCTCGGCCTAAAAAAAGATTCCCAGAGCTAGGTGGTAATGTTGTGATGGTGTTATTGGGATTATCCCACTGTTGATAACCTCGGCCCACTCTGGAGCGTGTAGTCACCCCTCTTGAAGATCCTTCAATGGCTGTCTGATCATTATCTGGGTCAGAGCTATCTCCCGAACTGGATTCCACAGTGGTCATATTCTTTTTGGTGAATCTCCTTTCACGACGAGGGCGAAAAGCCCGTCTGTCTTCCGGTGCCATCATCCATCTATATATGCTTTTATATGTGTAGTCTTGATTTACCGTCTGCAGTTTCCTGTTCTTGAAAGCTATCAGTTCTTGTTTGTAAGTTTTTACTTGGATCTCCAATTTATTTATCCAATCTGTGTTTGTATCTGCCCTTAGAGTTGGTAACTTCTCTGTTTCACATAAGTTGATTTCTGTCTTGACTTCTCTGAGGAGTCGACCAACTTCCCTTATGACTAAAAGCATCAGGTCGAAGGAGCACTTGTTGAGAATCTTGCACCAATTGATGCAAAATTCGGTATTGGAACGACCAATGGTCGGCACATTCCTAATCCTGTATCCTCTAGGGATCATGCGTCGTTTATGATAATCGGATAGGTAAGTCCCATGTAAATTCAGATCCACCTCTCTCTGTTTCAATTTAATGAAGGTATTGTAAATTGATTGGTGCGATTCCTCCACTTGCTGTTCCTCTATGGAACCAAAACGGATGCTTTCAGCATCTTCATCCGTGAAGGTAAAGATGTCTTCATTTTTATCCTCTGATGTAATAATGGGTATATCGCCAGTGGCAGATTCTGTGGAAGTCATATTGTCTGACTTGACACGGGGAAGGAATTTCAAAATAACTCCTGTGTGGGTGCACTCCACGAAAAGTATTCAAATTTTTTAATGTTGTGAGTGTGTGCACTCTCACCATCCGTCAACAGCTGCCAGGGTGCTATAGAGCGTTGCAATAATTTTGGAAAGGTTAAGCACTCACTGGACTGCGGTCATCTATGTAATAGCAATTTTATTAGTGACGTTTCGGGACAAAAACAGTCCCTTCCTCTGACAAAAAACAACACAAAGTATCAAACTTTTAAAGGTGAACAAAACCCTCCCCCCTGTGGGCTACCCAATCACTGTGATCTGCGTGTGTGATCAGGAGAAACCAGTCTCCTGATAGGTTAAGGACCAAAGGACCAAAGTGAGTTGGATGCATTATGATCCATTGATTCAGATGACTCGCTGAATGTTTCTGTGGCCCAGGTCAATATGCACTAAACACGGACATTAGGGCGTGCACTCATACATTTGATATACGGGATTTAACATATGTGATTGGTTGGTCAGGGGTGTGTGGCCCTACACTCCATCTTCATTAGCTGGTGACGCGCGATTACAACAGTTTGTCAACAAAGCGCGTGATTGGTGCTGGAGCGGTGCGTGGCTTTGTGCTGACACGCCATTGGTCAGACACAGATGTTTCTCTTAGGGTGCGAGAATAATGCAAGATCGGACTGACGACATTTATTATGTGTTAGGCACAAATGTCGATTGACAGAGGGGATATTACATGAGATTATCTTCCCAGATACACAGCAAGTTTATGAGCCATACTGACGGATGGGTTCCGCTACGTGTGGTGTGTTAGTTACTGTTGCCTCGAGGGGAGGAGTCAGATGTACTATTTATTTATGTGATTGGTTGCTCGAGCAAGCACCTTTTGTGTTGATCATTGTCATTGGTGGGGGCAATTAGGTTACATTCGTGCCCACACAGCCTAATTCGACCTTGTCACATCAGCTGCTGTCTGGATTTTCATTTATATTTGTTGCTGACCCTGAACTTTGATTTTTAATTCACTTTAGAACACCTTTAATACACTTAGACTAACACACACTAATACACATTATTGATGGACAGTTTTTTATCCTATCAAATAAATTGACCTTTGGTCCTTAACCTATCAGGAGACTGGTTTCTCCTGATCACACACGCAGATCACAGTGATTGGGTAGCCCACAGGGGGGAGGGTTTTGTTCACCTTTAAAAGTTTGATACTTTGTGTTGTTTTTTGTCAGAGGAAGGGACTGTTTTTGTCCCGAAACGTCACTAATAAAATTGCTATTACACAGATGACCGCAGTCCAGTGAGTGCTTAACCTTTCCAAAATTATTGCAACGCTCTATAGCACCCTGGCAGCTGTTGACGGATGGTGAGAGTGCACACACTCACAACATTAAAAAATTTGAATACTTTTCGTGGAGTGCACCCACACAGGGGTTATTTTGAAATTCCTTCCCCGTGTCAAGTCAGACAATATGACTTCCACAGAATCTGCCACTGGCGATATACCCATTCTTACATCAGAGGATAAAAATGAAGACATCTTTACCTTCACGGATGAAGATGCTGAAAGCATCCGTTTTGGTTCCATAGAGGAACAGCAAGTGGAGGAATCGCACCAATCAATTTACAATACCTTAATTAAATTGAAACAGAGAGAGGTGGATCTGAATTTACATGGGACTTACCTATCCGATTATCATAAACGACGCATGATCCCTAGAGGATTCAGGATTAGGAATGTGCCGACCATTGGTCGTTCCAATACCGAATTTTGCATCAATTGGTGCAAGATTCTCAACAAGTGCTCCTTCGACCTGATGCTTTTAGTCATAAGGGAAGTTGGTCGACTCCTCAGAGAAGTCAAGACAGAAATCAACTTATGTGAAACAGAGAAGTTACCAACTCTAAGGGCAGATACAAACACAGATTGGATAAATAAATTGGAGATCCAAGTAAAAACTTACAAACAAGAACTGATAGCATTCAAGAACAGGAAACTGCAGACGGTAAATCAAGACTACACATATAAAAGCATATATAGATGGATGATGGCACCAGAAGACAGACGGGCTTTTCGCCCTCGTCGTGAAAGGAGATTCACCAAAAAGAATATGACCACTGTGGAATCCAGTTCGGGAGATAGCTCTGACCCAGATAATGATCAGACAGCCATTGAAGGATCTTCAAGAGGGGTGACTACACGCTCCAGAGTGGGCCGAGGTTATCAACAGTGGGATAATCCCAATAACACCATCACAACATTACCACCTAGCTCTGGGAATCTTTTTTTAGGCCGAGGCCGAGGCCGCACACGAGGAGGGGGGGGCACCGCCCGCCGCCCTCCAACACAGTTGCAAAAACGAATATAGTGTTCAACATCAGTGACCGTACACTTAATGAGGCTGAAATGAGTCTGCTTAACAAAGGACTGTCATTCGTACCAGTCACTAATAAAGACAACTTTGAGTTATATATCGACATTCAGAAATATGGGCGGAATCTTAGATTAAAGGAATTCTTTGGCACTGAGGTAAATGATATGGATGCCATAGATTCAAACCAAGAGGACGGTTCGATCCTCATTCTAACAACGCCACGATCCAGACAGTCACACAATTCTTAACGGAACAGATTCCTAAAAAATTGACACCTCGGGGGGGTGACAATCTGACTAAAGAAGAAAGAATTGCTATAGGTTCACTACAGAAAGACCCTTCCATTGTCATACGCCCCGCCGATAAAGGCGGGGGCATAGTAGTCATGAACACTATAGACTACAAGACAGAAATCCTAAAACAACTGTCTGATACAGAAACATATCAACCTCTCCCGAATGATCCTACGATGAGACTCAAAAAGAAAATTGATAACACCATACAACAATTGCTCATTGAGGGTCAGATCACACAGAACCATTACAGCTTTCTGAAACGGGACTTTCCAGTGGTTCCCTTACTTTATACACTTCCTAAGGTTCACAAGGATAGCAAGAATCCCCCTGGTAGGCCGATTGTGTCAGCCAGGGGTTCATTGCTCCAACCACTGGCTGAGTATGTCGACTCCTTCTTACAACCTTGGGTTAAGCAACAAAGATCATACATTCGGGACTCTTCTGACTTTATGTCTCACATACTACGGATCACAGATATGAAACCAACAGACATTTTGGTCACACTGGACGTTTCAAGCTTATACACTGTTATACCACACACCTTGGGTATAGCAGCAGTGGCCAAATGTCTTAGACAAGTACCTTACATTGGTCCCTCTGAGGAGGTACTTATAAAACTCTTGGATTTATGCCTCTCTGAAAATTACTTTCGGTTCGATAAAACCTACTATCTGCAAATATCCGGCACGGCGATGGGGTCCAATGTGGCCCCATCACTAGCCAATCTCTTCATGGCTGATTATGAGATCAATAAATTGAAGATATTTGAGAAATCTGAAATAAAATATTATTGTCGCTATATTGATGACTTGTTCCTGATATGGGAAGATGGTGCGGACACACTGGACACATGGATTCAGACCATCAATGGGATTGATAGTACCATCAGATTTAGCCACACCACCAGCAATGAAGCCGTGGATTATCTAGACGTTCGAGTCTTTAAGAATGACACCAAGCTGGGTACTACCCTGTTTAGGAAGTCAACCGATCGAAATTCAATCCTACATGCTCGCAGCTGCCACCAACCAAGTTTAATCAAGAACATCCCAAAAGCACAATACCAACGAGTGATCAGAAACAACACTGAAAATGAGAGATGTACAATGCAGCTTGAAGAAATGACTCAAAGGTTTAAAGAAAGAGGATATAGCCAAAAGGTGCTTACTGAAATGCGCACGCTGGCCATGACGCCCACAAGGAGCAAGACCATTGACAATCTGAAGTCACCTCAAATGACTTTTGTAACTACTTACACACCAGACAAGTATCGTATCACTCAATCTTTAAAGGAGGAATGGAAGCTATTGGAAGCAGACCCGAAGTTACCTTTTACTAAATGGCAAAAGCCACGGATAGGCTATAGAAGGGGACGAAGCCTTAGAGATCTGTTAGTGAAGACAGATATCACTGAAGCGACACATACCACCTGGCTCAGCAAGAAAGCTGGATGCTATAAATGTCTAGGTTGCGTCACATGCAATGCGATGATAGCTGGGACAGTTTTTCAACACCCAGATCGCAGAAAGAGATATAAAATCAAACATGTGGTTACTTGTACCACCACACACATCGTATATCTTCTGAACTGTCCATGTGGCAAATACTATACCGGCAAGACGACAGATGATGCTAGGACTCGAATGGCAAATCATCGGTCAAGCATTAGATCTGCTATCAACAACGGCAAATCCGACCAACCGGTTGCTCGCCACTTTTTTGAAGCTGGACATACAGTCACAGACATGAGGTTTCGGATCATCGACCATGTACCAAAGTTGAATAGAGGAGGCGACAGGGCGACAATTCTCCTAAAGAAAGAAGCCAGATGGATGTACGAATTGGGGACACTACAACCAAGAGGCCTCAATGTTCACACAGGGTGGCAGTGCTTCCTGTGATGGGAGTCCATTGATGAGAGTCCAGTGTGCTATCTTCACTAATGAGAGTCCTCGATTCATATACATTGGCGAGAGTCCACGATCCCTTCTGATTCAGATTCTGCTTACATCATATTTCTAGTATGTCATCACATCTTTATAAAGTCAACACATAGACTGCTAGTATATCCTCAGTTGTTAATTCATTAATAATGGGTATATTTCCACACTAGGTAGGATTATAATAGGTTACTGTTGTTTTTATTGGTTGTCTTATTTGTTGTTTTGTTTAGTTTTTAACTTTGTAGAAGTTCTTGGTCAGCAAATCGTTGGTTTTTAGAGGTCGTGACTGTGTGGGCATTGAATCACATATCTCCTATCCATCTTGAACTATTGTTAATAAACTATGGTTAACAGAAGATCTGGCCTTCAGTGTACCTGGGCAATTTTTGTTTTATTTTTTTGTTTTATTTTTGTTTTTTCGGTTCTGATTTATATAATATAGATAGGCGTTGTGGGACGGTTTTCCTCAATAGCAAAGGGGTCACCCCCATGATTAATTTAATAATTATTGCACCTGTGAGTTCAATGTTTGGTGTTTTTAGTACACTTTATATCTTATTATCATTAAAATTTATTTGTTATCCTGTTGGACACCGGTTTGTTTTTTTCTTGATGTGGGGTTGAGGATGGGTGGCGACCCGTGCAGTTTATGGTTTTACCTTAAGAGTTTTGGGTTAAATAACAAGCTAAGCAATGGTGATATGCTTTTGGCTCCTTTTTTGAAACACTATGGTATTAATTATAATATAGACACTTTTGGGCTTTGATTGTATATTTGAAACTAACATCAGATATGTACAAATGGTGAAATATCGGTGTTGTTTGCACTTTTGTCTCATGTACAATCTTCTGTTTCATGAAGAATTCTTCATGATAATAATAATTTGCTCTTATGAATAATAATTTTTGTTTATGAATAATTATTTCTTAACAATAAGACTATAGTGGTGGCTCTGATAAATTGTGGCGATCGTTATAGATGGATAGTACTATCCATGGGAATTTGCACAATTTATAGACATCAGGGCGTGTACTTCCTTTAGGTCTCACAGGATTGGCGCACCAGGGGTATGTGGCCCCACACTATAACACCATTGGATGCTGCCGCGCCAGTACAACAGTATATCTGTCAACATTATATCTATCAACATCGGATCGATTAACATGATCCTTGATTGATATACTTTGATAATTGTGCTAGTGGAGTTGGATGCATTATGATCCATTGGTTCAGATGACTCGCTGAATGTTTCTGTGGCCCAGGTCAATATGCACTAAACACATTAGGGCGTGCACTCATACATTTGATATACGGGATTTAACATATGTGATTGGTTGGTCAGGGGTGTGTGGCCCTACACTCCATCTTCATTAGCTGGTGACGCGCGATTACAACAGTTTGTCAACAAAGCGCGTGATTGGTGCTGGAGCGGTGCGTGGCTTTGTGCTGACACGCCATTGGTCAGACACAGATGTTTCTCTTAGGGTGCGAGAATAATGCAAGATCGGACTGACGACATTTATTATGTGTTAGGCACAAATGTCGATTGACAGAGGGGATATTACATGAGATTATCTTCCCAGATACACAGCAAGTTTATGAGCCATACTGACGGATGGGTTCCGCTACGTGTGGTGTGTTAGTTACTGTTGCCTCGAGGGGAGGAGTCAGATGTACTATTTATTTATGTGATTGGTTGCTCGAGCAAGCACCTTTTGTGTTGATCATTGTCATTGGTGGGGGCAATTAGGTTACATTCGTGCCCACACAGCCTAATTCGACCTTGTCACATCAGCTGCTGTCTGGATTTTCATTTATATTTGTTGCTGACCCTGAACTTTGATTTTTAATTCACTTTAGAACACCTTTAATACACTTAGACTAACACACACTAATACACATTATTGATGGACAGTTTTTTATCCTATCAAATAAATTGACCTTTGATCTCCTGATCACACACGCAGATCACAGTGATTGGGTAGCCCACATGGGGGAGGGTTTTGTTCACCTTTAAATGTTTGATACTTTGTGCTGTTTTTTGTCAGAGGAAGGGACTGTTTTTGTCCCGAAACGTCACTAATAAAATTGCTATTACACAGATGACCGCAGTCCAGTGAGTGCTTAACCTTTCCAAAATTATATATATATGTATATATATATATATATGTATATATGTATATATATATATATATATATATATATATATATATATATATATATATATATATATATATATATGGGTGTATATATATATATATATATATATATAAGTTTATATATGTATATATATATATATATATATATATATATATGTATGTGTGTGTATATATATATATGTATATGTGTATATATTGTAAGTTCCCATGGGAATAGGGCCCTCAATCCCTCCTGTATGTGGTTGTAAATTTTGTCCTGTATCTTACAAGTCTTGTATTGTTTAATCTAAATGAATTGTATCCATGGACAGCGCTGCGGAATATGTTGGCGCTTAATAAAGTATATGTATATATATATGTATTTGTTAGCAGGGATGTGCACTCTCACTTAATTACAACTGCCAGGGTGCTAGTGGAATTAGGTATACAGCAACAAAAGGAACTTGCACTCGCTGGACTTTTATCAAAATTTCTTTTACTTGGCAAAAATAATTAGTGACGTTTCGAGGACAGTGTGTCCGAGTCTGAGGAAGGGGACATACTGTCCTCGAAACGTCACTAATTATTTTTGCCAAGTAAAAGAAATTTTGATAAAAGTCCAGCGAGTGCAAGTTCCTTTTGTTGCTGTATATATATATATATATATATATATGTATGTATATATATAAGCAGTAATAGAAGAAATGTTCAATCCTTCATTCAATATACACACAAATCCGTCCAAAGATAGTCTTATCATGAATCAACCCCTTGTGGCGATTGCCCTTAGAACTTCATGCATGAGGCTAACAGTGAAAATATACACACAGTCTTATGAATTGCCTTGTCAAATTCAGAGCGTAATCACAGGTGTGAGTAAGTGTCAGTGTGGGTCTCAAACACAAATCTTCATTTTAGTGTTGCTTACTTATGCAAGAAACCGCTATGCGGCTATACCCACTTACCAACCTCAGCGAATTCTTCCTCTGTGTGTTACTTTTTCCAGCCCGGGAGTTGTAATTCACGGCAGTTTGTAGTCTTGCATCCACATCAAAGCAGTCCTCTGCACTTCCGTAAAGCCGTGAATGCGTGTGTGACGTACCACGTGTACGTGCTCATCCAATGAGATTGGAGAATGATCTTTTGAGCCTAAAAGAAACTTCTGTTTCTTATGATAATTTGTCACGCAATGCTAAAAGGGCACTGAATGAACTAAAAAGAATGGATGACATCACAATACGCAAAGCAGATAAGGGAGGCTCTATAGTTGTTCTTGACAAGACTGACTATGTTAAAGAGGCTTTACGCCAATTACAGAACACTACACTGGTTGTGATTTTATGCGCTTATGTTCTGAATGAAACCAATTTTCTTATTGATTATTATCTATTATTACCACTATGATGGTATAATGGAGATTTGTCTAACGATTAAAACACCTTTAAATATAATAAAAAACTATGTAAAAAGTTTAAAAATGAGGATTCTAAAAAAACTTCTAAAATTGGATAAATATTGAATAAGAAATCAAATAAAAAGCATGATAGTAATAATGATACAATAAATAAATAAATAGAAATAACAAAATGTTGTAAATAAATGATTAGATTATACCCTAGTAGACAAAACTGGAAATTTGTGTGTACCAAAAGTCCATAGATATAATCACAGTCATGAATGGGATTTTATAATTTTCTAAGTCCCCGGTCACACTTGGACTTAGAGTGAATAGTTTTTGAAGTTCTGTTAGGATTGGGACAGTACCTTGAATATTAAGACAGAGAGTTTTCTTAAATTTTGCAGATGATCCTGAGTTGGTGAGGGATAATGTTCAAATGAACCATACAGAGGCAATTCTATTTTGATTGCAGTGCCGCTGAAGTGCCGCCTGTTCCCAGCCAGCAATCCCACTGGTCTCGGCTCAGATGTAGTTACATGAAATGAAAGAAAAGACAGGCGCACAGGGCACAATTCAAGTGTAGAGTTTTTATTATGTAAATTAGACACACAGTTAGAAACACTTACTAGATTAAAATCAAGCTATGCATTGAGAGCATATGCTCCTGGGATTATCGCAGCACCTGTGGCACCGGGGGTTAGATGTTCTTCTCCTCTCCGTTCACAATGAGAGCAATTGGGCGGCGGTGTTCCGGATCCTGTCACCCAAACTCTAGTGACACTGGTAGCCAACAGTACTTTATAACTGCTTTCCCATAAAGTCTTTGTTTAGTTTAGATGCCTGACGCGTTTCCCCCGACTCCGGTCGGGCTTTTTCAAAGGCTGGATGGATTGAAACAGGCGCCTGTTTGTTTTAAAGGCGTGTTAACCAATCAGGTTAGAGGTGTGCGCTCATTGTCCAATCATTACTGGAAGGTGTGTGCGCATATAGGAAAGTCCCGGATTGGGGTTGAAAGCTTGTGTGTTATACTCCATTAGGTGCAATCACTAAACTTAATGCAGAGTTTCATACAGAGGACATATCAAATCTTAAATACAGAAAGCAACCATAATACATGTGTGTAAGGTATACTCAGAGAACGGATAAACAGACTTAAAATATTATCATTTGTTACAAACAACAGATATATTGTATATGAAAACATATTATAAGGATAAACTACGGGTATGCATTATGTATTTAAAATAAATACATAATTATGTAAAGCTACAAGGTGACCCCACTCAGGTGTATCAAACTACCCTAAAGACCATTTTGGATGATGGTTTGGAGGATGGGCACATTAATGAATCCACAAGGGATTACTTATTTGTAACATGTCCCATTGTGCCCATCTTCCATCACCTTCCAAAAGTGCATAAGAGTATTGATGACGTAAAAGGCCGCCCGATTGTGAGCGGCATAGGTTCAGTATCAGAGCATTTATCTGAGTGGTTGGATTCAATTTTGAATCCAATAGTTCTCAGTTTACAAAGTTACCTGAGGGACACAAAACACGTCATCAATCTCTTAGAGAAAGAAGAGTGGTTGGAAGGATCATATAGATGGGTGACAATTGACGTAACAGCCCTCTACTCCTCCATACCGCACGAGAGAGGGCTTGAAGCCATAACATTTTTTCTGCATAATTTCACTAATTTTTCTGATGATCTAAAGGATTATGTACGGAGGGTCACTATGTATCTCCTGACACACAATTACTTCAAGTTTGAGGAACAATTCTATCTCCAGAGGTGTGGGACAGCGATGGGTGCCAAGTTTGCACCATCATTCGCCAACCTTTATATGGGCTGGTGGGAGCTGTCCCACATCTTTGGAGATAAGAATGTATTTAAAGATCATATTGTGTTTTACAGGAGATACATAGATGACCTACTCCTTATATGGAAGGGTACAGATGATGAGTTGAATGACCTGATTTCTATGATCAATAACAACGATATGGGTTTAAACTTTACCTTTGAGCAGAATAAAGAGAGCATTTGCTTCCTGGACTTGACTTTGACTGGCATTGGTGATGGGCGCATAATATGTGACACTTACCGAAAGCCAAAAACACGTATTACACTCTTGCATGCTAAGAGTTGCCATCCTCCACATGTGCCCTTTTCAGTAGCAAAGGGACAATTTATAAGGTTAAGGAGGAACTGTACGGAGGATGATGTTTTTAGAAAACAGAGTGAGGATTTGAGAAAAAGACTCAAAGAAAGAGGCTATTCAGATATGGTCCTAGATAAAGCACAGGAGCAGGTAGCCAAAATAGACAGAAAGACACTACTCGACCCCAGAAAGAGATCTGGTAATACCAATCAAATGAGGAAGAAAGAGTCTTATTTTGTCACTGAGTACAGTGCTCAATACAGAGATATCTGTAGAATAGTGAAGAAACATTTTAAGATGCTGGCAGCGGATGATGGATTAGCGGAGTGTGTGGACAGAGGCCTCAAATGTTCATATAGGAAGTGTAGGACTCTGGGCAATATTCTGTCCCCCTCTTACTTGCCAAAACTGGATAAAAAGTCTGAAAGTTCATGGTTGCAACACAAAGGGTTATACAAGTGTGGTAAACGAAAATGTAGACCTTGTGAATATGCACTATTTTCAGATAGTTTCTATTCTACTAGCACAGGAGAAATTTTCAAGATCGAAACCTGCCTAAACTGTACTACTACATATGTTATTTATTTAATAACTTGTATAGAATGTTCCGTACAGTATGTTGGTTTAACTTCTAATGATGCCAACACAAGAATCAGGAATCATCTGTCCACAATCAGTTCAGGTACAGCGACAACCCCTCTTGTCCAGCACTTTGCAAAAAAGCATAATAAAGCTCTAACCACCTTTCGCTGGCAGGCTATTGAAAGGGTGGCCACCCCCCCTAGGGGAGGAGATAGAGACAAATTGCTGGGCAAGAGGGAGATGTTTTGGATATTTAAATTGGGCACAAGAGTTCCTTTAGGTCTGAACTCTGAGTTTGACTTAATCAATTATTGGAAGTAGATTTTGTTAATTCTTTCCAATATTTTCATTTCTTCATTTTTCTAATTTTTTCTATCTTATCCTGTGATAATGAATGTGAATTGAAATGGAATACCTTTAACAAAGGACAGATAGGATTTTGAAAGAATGAATTTGATTACACTAGGTTTGACTTAGTGACCCATCACTTATACATACATTCATATTCATATTTAGTCTTACACTGGACGTCCAATAACATTTTAATTTAATTTACATTTATACATACATGCTTACATTCTCTATTAGTCTATTTGGAAGAAGCTAGCAACACACTCTCGTTTAATGAAGGTTTATTTAAAATAGAGAAACTTTGAGTACATAGCATAATGAGCTTGTTTGTACATTACTGCTGCTGCTATCTGTCCACTTAGATCATTTTTTTTTTTTTAGACGAATAATAGTCTGACATTGTGAATTGTAACTAAAAATAATTAACACAATTTATAAGCATATTATGCTCCTACACAGGAGTCCTACCCTATTCTCCTTATTCAAGATTGGATTGGGAGTGATAATCACATTACATTTCAGGTAGGAGTGACAATTTAAACATGATTTTATTGTAACCAATGAGAATTCAGATAAGGGTACAAAAGGTCTAATACAGGTGTGCCCTTTAGCTATGATTACGGCTGTGTGCCGAAACATGTCAGCTTTTTGTTCTCATGTTTGATTTTTGTTCTTTTTATATGTGTTTTTTGATGGTACCCCCATGTTTTAATGAGTGTATTTACACTTGAATAAAGCTTCTGTTTTTACCGCTATTTTGCACTTTTTTGCTGTGAACTTTGGGCATGTGGATATGTGTATATATATATATATATATATATATATATATATATATATATATATATATATATATATAAAGAGTTCAATAGGTCCAGCACAAGTAACAGTTCAGAGTTAGTTAGCAAAGTGCACGGTAGCCAGAGGGTCCTGCTCACCTCTCATATGTAAACCCAAAAGGAAAAAAGTGAATGGCTCCAGCACTGTTTCTTTAAAAGTGAAAAAACCTTTATTAAGGTGACAAAATGAACAGACAGCAACGTTTCGGGTAACGCAGACCCTTAATCATGCTATGGATTGCTCTGCAGCACAGCTTTAAATAGGCCAGATGGCTTAATTACAAACATATTAACTCCATATTGGCTGAACTTTTTTTGACCATTGATAGAAATTACTACTGCCATCTATTGGGCCAATTCATGAATTACACATGTAGAGAAACAGAATTTTTTTTAAGTCTAAACAAAAATGTTAAATACATAGGTAAAGTTAAACACATGAGCAGTGATGCAAAGTTTAATCATGACATCCAAAATTAAAAATGCATATATATATGAAGAAAGATAAAATTTATAAAAACAAATGGAGATCATAATCTCTATTCAGACCTACTGGATGTAGAGTTTTTAGTTGTTGAATCCACCCTACCTCTCTCTTTTTGAGTTCAAGTTCCCTATTCCCTCCTCTCCTAAGTTTAGGGATATGATCTATTATTTGGTACCTGAGTTGGCTGACAGTGTGTCCCATTTCAAGAAAATGGGAAGAAACTGGAAGGGTTTTATCTTGGCATCTAATTGAAGATTACATAGCCCCTCCCACATGGACATTTTAATAGGTAGACTACAAAGTCTGTGTCACAGGTATAGTACCCATTAATTTCCCGAATTTTTCGGTCATTGGTTTGTGCTATGTGTTTACCTTTTATCATAGCATTACATTGTGCACAATGGAGACAGGGGTATGAGCCCTTTTTGGGGGTAGTAAGATAGGTAATCCTACTGGTGTTTGTACTGCCAATGTCAGCCTTAACTAAGGTATCCCTAACATTTTTAACTCGTCTGTATGAGTGTATAGGGGGGGCTTGAAATTCAGATATGAGGGTTAAACTTACCCAAAAGATACCAGTGTTTTTTAATGATATTTACAATATGATCACTATGTGTATTAAATTCTGAAGAAAAAAATATACGTTTATTGTTCTTCTTTGGTTTAACACTTTTCTCTTGTAGAGCTTCATTTTTACATCTAGTGATCATAGATGGGGGATATCCTCTCTCTTTAAATTTGTTAGCCATTTCCTCAAGTCTAATTTCTTGCATATCCTTGTCCTGTACATTTCTAATAGTTCTTATGAATTGGCTTTTTGGAATGGAAGAAAAAACTCTCTTAGGGTGGTAACTATTATATTGTAGTAATGTATTACGATCAGTTGGCTTAACATAAAGATCTGTTTTAAGGACTGAATCTTTTTTGTATATGATCGTGTCAAGGTAATTTATAGAGGTGTCAGAAAAATTTAAAGTAAATCTCAAACTATCAGTGCACTTATTAAGCTCATCAACAAAGTCTATTAAGGATGAAATAGGGCCCCTCCATACGCCAAAGACATCATCTATATAGCGAAGCCATAGCCTACATTTAGTTTTAAAGTCTTGATTGGTATAAACATTTTTCTCCTCAAATTGGCTAACAAAGATGTTGGCGTATGAAGGGGCCATATTCGAACTCATCGCGGTTCCACGTTTTTGTAAATAGAATGTGTCCTGAAAAAGAAAATAATTGAGATATAACAATATATTGAGTAAATCCTCAATAAAATTACTTTGTTGCAAAGAGAAGTTATTTTCTTGTTTAATAGATTCAAGGGTAGCCTGAATGCCTGCTTCATGGGGGATACATGTGTAAAGGCTCACAACATCTAATGAGAAAAGGATATCATTATCCACATCCGAAATATTAGAAAGTTTTTTCAACAAATCACCTGTATCTTTAAGAAAAGAGGTTTGTTTGGATGCAATAGGATTGAGAATCTTATCTATAAAAATAGCGATATGTGAAAATACAGAATCTGTACTGGCGACGATAGGTCTGCCAGGGGGGGCATTGTAATTTTTATGAAGTTTAGGTAGTGTATAAAACACAGGAGTAATAGGATCAGTTTTTATGAGGAATTTTGCAAGATCTTTTGAAATTATATTGTTTTTTAGAGCTGTGTCTACTGTTGTTTTAATTTCCTTCTTAATATCCAATAAAGGGTCTCCCTCTAGAATCTGGTAGATGCCACCATCAGATAACTGGCCTAAAATTTCTTGTACATAAAACTCAGTATCTAATACAACAACCGCCCCACCCTTATCTGCATTTTTAATGGTGATGTTTTTATTTTTTGCAAGATTTTTTAATGCCTGCCTTTCTCCATAAGAAATATTATTTTTTTGTTTAAACTTTTTCTGTGATAGTAAATTCTTCACATCATTTTGAACAAACTTAATAAATGTTTCAACACCTGGGTTAGTTGAACTGGGGACAAAGCAGCGTGAGGAGCAAACAGCCGCAAAGGGGAAAGAAAAAAGTGACTCACTAAATTCAAGGTACCAACAAAACCTCCCTGATCAAAATCCCTTTGAACTGTCTATATGCACTCCGGCTGGACTGATCCAACAGGAGAATGGTAATCCTGATATGCCTAATGAAGTTCATAATAATAATATTGTTGTGAACATTTCTAAATATGTTTTATCTAAAGATGAATATTCTGTGTTAGGCAAGGGGTTATCATTTTGTCCTACAAGTCATGTAAATGAATTTACTGTTGAAAAAGATTTATATAGATTCTTTCGCACTTTAAAATTAAAGGCACACTTTGGCAATGAAAATGATGGTATGGTTTGTGATACATCTATTGATAGTGGTAATGCCATGTTTAATCTAAAGTCTTTAAAACTTAAGAATAAGTCTACCTTTGTCCCCAGTTCAACTGACCCAGGTGTTGAAACATTTATTAAGTTTGTTCAAAATGATGTGAAGAATTTACTATCACAGAAAAAGTTTAAACAAAAAAGTAATATTTCTTATGGAGAAAGGCAGGCATTAAAAAATCTTGCAAAAAATAAAAACATCACCATTAAAAATGCAGATAAGGGTGGGGCGGTTGTTGTATTAGATACTGAGTTTTATGTACAAGAAATTTTAGGCCAGTTATCTGATGGTGGCATCTACCAGATTCTAGAGGGAGACCCTTTATTGGATATTAAGAAGGAAATTAAAACAACAGTAGACACAGCTCTAAAAAACAATATAATTTCAAAAGATCTTGCAAAATTCCTCATAAAAACTGATCCTATTACTCCTGTGTTTTATACACTACCTAAACTTCATAAAAATTACAATGCCCCCCCTGGCAGACCTATCGTCGCCAGTACAGATTCTGTATTTTCACATATCGCTATTTTTATAGATAAGATTCTCAATCCTATTGCATCCAAACAAACCTCTTTTCTTAAAGATACAGGTGATTTGTTGAAAAAACTTTCTAATATTTCGGATGTGGATAATGATATCCTATTCTCATTAGATGTTGTGAGCCTTTACACATGTATCCCCCATGAAGCAGGCATTCAGGCTAACCTTGCATTTATTAAACAAGAAAATAACTTCTCTTTGCAACAAAGTAATTTTATTGAGGATTTACTCAATATATTGTTATATCTCAATTATTTTCTTTTTCAGGACACATTCTATTTACAAAAACGTGGAACCGCGATGGGTTCGAATATGGCCCCTTCATACGCCAACATCTTTGTTAGCCAATTTGAGGAGAAAAATGTTTATACCAATCAAGACTTTAAAACTAAATGTAGGCTATGGCTTCGCTATATAGATGATGTCTTTGGCGTATGGAGGGGCCCTATTTCATCCTTAATAGACTTTGTTGATGAGCTTAATAAGTGCACTGATAGTTTGAGATTTACTTTAAATTTTTCTGACACCTCTATAAATTACCTTGACACGATCATATACAAAAAAGATTCAGTCCTTAAAACAGATCTTTATGTTAAGCCAACTGATCGTAATACATTACTACAATATAATAGTTACCACCCTAAGAGAGTTTTTTCTTCCATTCCAAAAAGCCAATTCATAAGAACTATTAGAAATGTACAGGACAAGGATATGCAGTTACCACCCTAAGAGTTTTTTCTTCCATTCCAAAAAGCCAATTCATAAGAACTATTAGAAATGTACAGGACAAGGATATGCAAGAAATTAGACTTGAGGAAATGGCTAACAAATTTAAAGAGAGAGGATATCCCCCATCTATGATCACTAGATGTAAAAATGAAGCTCTACAAGAGAAAAGTGTTAAACCAAAGAAGAACAATAAACGTATATTTTTTTCTTCAGAATTTAATACACATAGTGATCATATTGTAAATATCATTAAAAAACACTGGTATCTTTTGGGTAAGTTTAACCCTCATATATCTGAATTTCAAGCCCCCCCTATACACTCATACCTATACACTCATACAGACGAGTTAAAAATATTAGGGATACCTTAGTTAAGGCTGACATTGGCAGTACAAACACCAGTAGGATTACCTATCTTACTACCCCCAAAAAGGGCTCATACCCCTGTCTCCATTGTGCACAATGTAATGCTATGATAAAAGGTAAACACATAGCACAAACCAATGACCGAAAAATTCGGGAAATTAATGGGTACTATACCTGTGACACAGACTTTGTAGTCTACCTATTAAAATGTCCATGTGGGAGGGGCTATGTAGGGGAAACTACACGCCCCATTAGAGATAGGATTAGTGGGCATAAATCTTCAATTAGATGCCAAGATAAAACCCTTCCAGTTTCTTCCCATTTTCTTGAAATGGGACACACTGTCAGCCAACTCAGGTACCAAATAATAGATCATATCCCTAAACTTAGGAGAGGAGGGAATAGGGAACTTGAACTCAAAAAGAGAGTATATGGTGGATTCAACAACTAAAAACTCTACATTCAGTAGGTCTGAATAGAGATTATGATCTCCATTTGTTTTTTAAAATTTTATCTTTCTTCATATATATATATGCATTTTTAATTTTGGATGTCATGATTAAACTTTGCATCACTGCTCATGTGTTAAACTTTACCTATGTATTTAACATTTTTGTTTAGACTTAAAATAAATTCTGTTTCTCTACATGTGTAATTCATGAATTGGCCCAATAGATGGCAGTAGTTATTTCTATCAATGGTCAAAAAAAGTTCAGCCAATATGGAGTTAATATGTTTGTAATTAAGCCATCTGGCCTATTTAAAGCTGTGCTGCAGAGCAATCCATAGCATGATTAAGGGTCTGCGTTACCCGAAACGTTGCGGTCTGTTCATTTTGTCACCTTAATAAAGGTTTTTTCACTTTTAAAGAAACAGTGCTGGAGCCATTCACTTTTTTCCTTTTGGATTTATATATATATATACACACATATATATATATACATATATATATATATATATATATATATATATATATATATATATATATATATATATATATATGTATATATATATGTATATGTATATATATGTATATATATACATATATATATACACATATATA
>NC_069502.1:831096962-831214845 GCF_027579735.1 Bombina bombina
AATGGAAACTATTCGAACCATCCTTCCCATGATCCAAGAGGGTCAGTACATGACCACAGTGGATCTAAAGGATGCCTACCTTCACATACCGATTCACAAGGACCATTACCGGTATCTGAGATTTGCCTTCCTAGACAGGCATTACCAGTTTGTAGCTCTTCCCTTCGGATTAGCTACGGCTCCAAGAATCTTTAGAAGAATTCTAGGATCACTTCTGGCGGTACTAAGACCGCGAGGCATAGCGGTGACTCCGTACCTAGACGACATTCTGATACAAGCGTCAAGTTTTCAAACTGCCAAGTCTCATACAGAGATAGTTCTGGCATTTCTGAGGTCGCATGGGTGGAAGGTGAACGTGGAAAAGAGTTCTCTATTACCACTTACAAGAGTTCCCTTTCTGGGGACCCTTATAGATTCTGTAGAGATGAAAATTTACCTGACAGAGGCCAGGTTATTTAAACTTCTAAATGCTTGCCGTGTCCTTCACTCCATTCCACACCCGTCAGTAGCTCAGTGCATGGAAGTAATCGGCTTAATGGTAGCGGCAATGGACATAGTACCATTTGCGCGCCTGCATCTCAGACCGCTGCAATTGTGCATGCTAAGTCAGTGGAACGGGGATTACTCAGATTTGTCCCCCCTACTAAATCTGGATCAAGAGACCAGAGATTCTCTTCTATGGTGGCTTTCTCGGCCACATCTGTCCAAGGGGATGACCTTTCGAAGGCCAGATTGGACGATTGTAACAACAGACGCCAGCCTTCTAGGCTGGGGAGCAGTCTGGAATTCCCTGAAAGCTCAGGGATTATGGACTCAGGAGGAGAAACTCCTCCCAATAAATATTCTGGAGTTAAGAGCAATATTCAATGCTCTCCTAGCTTGGCCTCAGTTAGCAACTCTGAGGTTCATCAGATTTCAGTCGGACAACATCACGACTGTGGCTTACATCAACCATCAAGGGGGAACCAGAAGTTCCCTAGCGATGTTGGAAGTCTCAAAGATAATTCGCTGGGCAGAGTCTCACTCTTGCCACCTGTCAGCGATCTACATCCCAGGCGTGGAGAACTGGGAGGCGGATTTTCTAAGTCGCCAGACTTTTCATCCGGGGGAGTGGGAGCTTCATCCGGAGGTCTTTGCTCAACTGATTCGTCGTTGGGGCAAACCAGATCTGGATCTCATGGCGTCTCGTCAGAACGCCAAGCTTCCTTGTTACGGATCCAGGTCCAGGGACCCGGGAGCGGTGCTGATAGATGCTCTGACAGCCCCTTAGGTCTTCAACATGGCTTATGTGTTTCCACCATTCCCGATGCTTCCTCGTTTGATTGCCAAGATCAAACAGGAGAGAGCTTCGGTGATTCTGATAGCGCCTGCGTGGCCACGCAGGACCTGGTATGCAGACCTAGTGGACATGTCGTCCTGTCCACCGTGGTCTCTACCTCTGAGACAGGACCTTCTAATTCAGGGTCCTTTCAAACATCCAAATCTAATTTCTCTGAGGCTGACTGCATGGAGATTGAACGCTTGATTCTATCAAAGCGTGGCTTCTCGAAGTCGGTTATTGATACCTTAATACAGGCTAGGAAGCCTGTTACCAGAAAAATTTACCATAAGATATGGCGTAAATATTTACATTGGTGCGAATCCAAGAGTTACTCATGGAGTAAGGTTAGGATTCCTAGGATATTGTCCTTTCTACAAGAGGGTTTAGAAAAGGGCTTATCTACTAGTTCGTTAAAGGGACAGATTTCTGCTCTGTCTACTCTTCTACACAAACGTCTGGCTGAAGTTCCAGACGTTCAGGCTTTCTGTCAGGCTTTAACTAGGATTAAGCCTGTGTTTAAGTCTGTTGCTCCGCCGTGGAGCTTAAACTTAGTTCTTAATGTTCTTCAAGGCGTTCCATTTGAACCCCTTCATTCCATTGATATCAAGCTGTTATCTTGGAAAGTTCTGTTTTTGATGGCTATTTCCTCGGCTCGAAGAGTCTCTGAGTTATCTGCCTTACATTGTGATTCTCCTTATCTGATTTTTCATTCAGACAAGGTAGTCCTGCGTACTAAACCTGGGTTCTTACCTAAGGTAGTTACTAACAGGAATATCAATCAAGAGATTGTTGTTCCATCTCTGTGTCCTAACCCTTCTTCAAGGAAGGAACGACTTTTGCATAATCTGGACGTAGTCCGTGCCCTGAAATTCTATTTGCAGGCAACTAAGGATTTTCGTCAAACTTCTTCCCTGTTTGTCGTTTACTCTGGACAGAGGAGAGGTCAAAAGGCTTCGGCTACCTCTCTCTCTTTTTGGCTTCGTAGCATAATACGCTTAGCCTATGAGACTGCTGGACAGCAGCCTCCTGAAAGGATTACAGCTCATTCTACTAGAGCTGTGGCTTCCACCTGGGCCTTTAAAAATGAGGCCTCTGTTGAACAGATTTGCAAGGCTGCGACTTGGTCTTCGCTTCACACTTTTTCAAAATTTTACAAAATTGACACTTTTGCTTCGTCGGAGGCTATTTTTGGGAGAAAGGTACTTCAGGCAGTGGTTCCTTCTGTTTAATGTTCCTGCCTTGTCCCTCCCTTCATCCGTGTACTTTAGCTTTGGTATTGGTATTCCATAAGTAATGGATGACCCGTGGACTGACTACACTTAACAGGAGAAAACATAATTTATGCTTACCTGATAAATTCCTTTCTCCTGTAGTGTAGTCAGTCCACGGCCCGCCCTGTTTTTACGGCATGTCTAAATTTTAATTAAACTCCAGTCACCACTGTACCCTATGGTTCCTCCTTTCTCGTCTGCTTTGGTCGAATGACTGAGTATGATAGGTGAGGGGAGGAGCTATATAGCAGCTCTGCTGGGTAATTCTCTTGCAGTTTCCTGTTAGGAAGAGATATATTCCATAAGTAATGGATGACCCGTGGACTGACTACACTACAGGAGAAAGGAATTTATCAGGTAAGCATAAATTATGTTTTTCTAATTTAAGATAATTCTATGTCACTAGATATGAAAATAGTGAAAGATATGTTATAAAAGAAACTTTAAATAGACTTGAAATCTTTTTTGTTATGCTGGGGTTGCCATTTAAGGGTTTTAAATAAAGAAAACAAAACAGATTATATTTTAACCGCATTTAGTAAAACTAACCTATTGGCAGATTTACAAAAGAAAGGTATTTTATTTCTTAATTGCTATATAGCGTTTAGTGTTTTGTTAAATCTGTGCAATATCTAAGATCTTCTGAAAATATAATATTTGTTACATGATTTCTATAATGTTTGTTATAAAATAAATAAAAAATATTCTTAAATGTCTATTAAACTACCCTTAAGCAATTAGCATGAAGCTAGGGAAAGGTGTAGGGGGTCATAGCCTGTTCCTTAATCTTGTGATAGACACTCATTCATAACAGTTTAAAAGTCCTCAAAATATAATTGTCATAAATAACTAACATCAATTCCATTGTATTTCTTTTCAACAGATGAATTTACAAATTGCAGTAATCATAGTCCTAGCCATGGTGAAAATACAGATACTTGTTTCAATCTTCAAAATCAAAGAAGAAATATGGAAAATTTATGTTCTGAATATGGGAAATGTTTTACGAGAAAAGCAAATGTTTTAAGACATCAGAAAATTCGAACAGGAGAGAAAGCATTTTCTTGTTCTGAATGTGAGAAGTGGTTTACTGTGAAATCAAATTTTATTAGACATCAGAAAATTCATACAGGAGAGGAAGCATTTTCATGTTCTGAATGTGGGAAATGTTTTACTGAAAAATCCCATCTTATTACACATCAGAAAATTCATACAGGAGAGAAAGCATTTTCATGTTCTGAATGTGGGAAATGTTTTACTAAAAAATCAACTCTTATTACACATCAGAAAATTCATACAGGAGAGAAAGCATTTTCATGTTCTGAATGTGGGAAATGTTTTACTAAAAAATCATCTCTTATTAGACATCAGAAAATTCATACAGGAGAGATAGCATTTTCATGTTCTGAATGTGGGAAATGTTTTATTGAAAAATCAACTCTTATTACACATCAGAAAATTCATACAGGAGAGAAAGCATTTTCATGTTCTGAATGTGGGAAATGTTTTGCTCTGAAATCAACTCTTATTAGACATCAGAAAATTCATACAGGAGAGAAAGCATTTTCATGTTCTGAATGTGGGAAATGTTTTACTGTAAAATCAGGTCTTATTACACATCAGAAAATTCATACAGGAGAGAAAGCATTTTCATGTTCTGAATGTGGGAAATGTTTTGCTCTGAAATCAACTCTTATTAGACATCAGAAAATTCATAGAGGAGAGAAAGCATTTTCATGTTCTGAATGTGGGAAATGTTTTACTGTAAAATCAGGTCTTATTACACATCAGAAAATTCATACAGGAGAGAAAGCATTTTCATGTTCTGAATGTGGGAAATGTTTTACTGAAAAATCAACTCTTATTACACATCAGAAAATTCATACAGGAGAGAAAGCATTTTTATGTTCTGAATGTGGGAAATGTTTTACTGAAAAATCAACTCTTATTAAACATCAGAAAATTCATACAGGAGAGAAAGCATTTTCATGTTTTCAATGTGGGAAATGTTTTAGTAAGAAATCAAATCTTCTTGGACATCAGAAAATTCATACAGGAGTGAAACCATTTTCATGTTTGCAATGTGGGAAATGTTTTAGTCAGAAATCAAATCTTCTTAGACATCAGAAAATTCATACATGAGAGAAAGCATTTGCATGTGTTGAATGTGGGGTACGTTTTACTCTAAAATCACATTTTACTACACATCAGAAAATTCATACAGGAGAGAAAGCATTTTCATGTTCTGAATGTGAGAAGTGTTTTACTGACAAATCAACTCTTATTAAACATCAGATAATTCATACAGGAGAGAAAGATTTTTCATGTCTTGAATGTGGGGAATGTTTTAATCGGAAATCACATCTTATTGGCCATCTGAAAATTCATACAGGAGAGAAAGCATTTTCATGTTCTGATGTGAGAAGTGTTTTATTGAGAAATCAACTCTTATTAGACATCAGAAAATTCATACAAGAAAGAAAGCAATTTGCATGTTCTGAATGTGGGAAAAGTTTTAGTCAGAAATTGCATCTTATTGGCCATAAAAAAATTCATACAGGAGAGAATGCATTTCTTTCATGCAGGTAGTGAAAATCCACGATCCATTACTCATGGGAATTACTCTCCTCTACCACTAGGGGTAGGCAAAGATTCCCAAACCCCAAGAGCCCTATAAAAACCCTCCAACCTCACACATACCTTCGTCTTTACCTCTGATGGAGGTGGTTTAAGAATAAAGATGTGCATTTGATGCTTTAGAAAAAGGGGTTTTCAGTCTATATTCAGGTCCGGTTTCCGCACAGATTACAGTGCTTGTCAGAGGGATGTATATGGGGATGTATGGTTTGTGATTCTTTTTTCACCACATAGGAATTTTTTTTGTGGCAGGGGCTTGTATTTCTCTTTCCTTTGTGGATCTGCAATATACTACTATTTTATAACCTTTGCTGATTTCAGTACTGATTTGGCTGTCTGATGCTTACTTGATGATGGAGTGTCTGTTAGTACGTATTAATATTAGTTAATATACATTTTAGACACTTTATAGCTGTGTTATGGTTAAATTTGTATATATTTGCTATATATGACCCTGGGACAGACAGAATTATTTACACTATTCCCTTGCTGTTTTGAGTACATCAGCTTTTTTAGCGTGCTTAGTTTGAATTTCGCACCTCAACATTTAGGTTTATCCTTGTCATGTGGGTAGTCTTTCTATATTTCTTTCACGTGTAAGCTGGTTTATGCACCTCGGGTTAGCACACTTTAGTTCTTAGCATGTTGGGTTTTGGCATGCTAAAAGTCCTTTTAGCTGTTTGTTTTTTTCATGCTCGTTATTTCTTTCTCATGAGTATTTTCTGCCTTCGGATGTTATGTTAAGTTCTCCTGCTTTATTTTGCAGTTGGGCTAAGCATGCATTGTACCTGTGACTTTATTTAACCCCTTAATGACAGAGGACGTACCAGGTACGTCATAGAAAACATTCCCTTAATGACAATTGACGTACCTGGTACGTCCTCTGTTGTTAGAAGCGCTGGAAGCGATCATGATCGCTTCCAGCTGCTTACAAGAGATTGTAGTGATGCCTCAATATTGAGGCATCACTGCAATCCCTTATTTTACCCACCGATGCAGAAAGGGCCACTCTGTGGCCCTCTCTGCATCGGACTATGGCGATCACACATTCTTTGGTGGGTGGGAGCAGCTTCTGGGAGGACCGTTATTTATATGCTCCATATTTCTTTTAATCACGAGCAGTTATGGTAATTTCGGTGGTTGCGGCCGGGGGGTGAGGGGCTGGTGCGTGCGCTAAATATGCCCGGAAGAACAAGAAAAAATATAACCAATGCAGATGCATGGGGATCTTCTTTGTTTAGTAAGAGATCTGGGAGGGGGAGGGATGTAGATTATTAAGGGGGGCCAGCTACACTACAGAAAACACATTTTTCAGCTAAAAAAGTTTTAAAAAAAAACTATTTTGGGGGGCAAATTGGGTACTGGCAGACAGCTGCCAGTACCCAAGATGGCGGCAAATAGGTAGAGGGGGAGGGTTAGAGAGATGTATGGGGGGGATCAGGGAGGTTGTGGGGTAAGGGGGGATGCAGACTGCAGACAGTATGAAAAAAAAAATATATATTTTTATTTCAGTACTGGCAGACTTTCTGCCAGTACTTAAGATGGCGGTGACAATCTTGAGGTGGGGGAGGGAAGAGAGCTGTTTGAGGGAGGTCAGGGGGGATCAGGGGATGGGATGTGTCAGGTGGGAGGCTGATCTCTACACTAAAGCTAAAAATTAACCCTACAAGCTACCTAATTAACCCCTTAACTGCTGGGCATATTACAAGTGTGGTGCGCAGCAGCATTTAACAGCCTTATTATTACCAAAAAGCAACGCCAAAGCCATATATGTCTGCTATTTCTGAACAAAGGGGATCCCAGAGAAGCATTTACAACCATTTGTGCCATAATTGCACAAGCTGTTTATAAATAATTTCAGTGAGAAACCTAAAATTGTTAAAAATTTAAGATTTTTTTTATTTGATCGTATTTGGCGGTGAAATGGTGGCATGAAATATACCAAAATGGGCCTAGATCAATAATTTGGGTTGTCTATTACACTACACTGAAGCTAAAATTAAACCTAAAAGCTCCCTACAAGCTCCCTAGTAACCCCTTCACTGCTGGGCATAATACACTTGTGGTGTGCAGCAGCATTTAGCGGCCTTCTAATTGCCAAAAAACAACGCCAAAGCCATATATGTCTGCTATTTCTGAACAAAGGGGATCCCAGAGAAGCATTTACAACCATTTGTGGCATAATTGCACAAGATGTTTGTAAATAAATTCAGCGAGAAACCTAAAGTTTGTGAAAAAGTCAACAATTTTTTTTATTTGATCGCATTTGGCGGTGAAATGGTGGCATGAAATATACCAAAATGGGCCTAGATCAATACTTTGGAATGTCTTCTAAATAAAAATATGTACATGTCAAGGGATATTCAGGGATTCCTGAAAGATATCAGCGTTCCAATGTAACTAGCGCTAATTTTGAAAAAAAAAAAGTGGTTTGGAAATAGCAAAGTGCTACTTGTATTTTTGCCCTATAAATTGCACAAAAAAAAAGAACATGTAAACATTGGGTATTTCTAAACTCAGGACAAAATTTAGAAACTATTTAGAATGGGTGTTTTTTGGTGGTTGTAGATGTGTAACAGATTTTGGGGGTCAAAGTTAGAAAAAGTGTGTTTTTTTCCATTTTTTCCTCATAGTTTGTATTTTTTTTATAGTAAATTATGAGATATGATGAAAATAATGGTATATTTAGAAAGTCCATTTAATGGCGAGAAAAACGGTATATAATATGTGTGGGTACAGTAAATGAGTAAGAGGAAAATTACAGCTAAACACAAACACTGCAGAAATTTAAAAATAGCCATTGCCATTAAAGGTAAGAAAATTGAAAAATGGTCCGGTCATTAAGGGGTTAAAAAGCTACTTTGGAGGGAGTTAGTAATTTCCTTTCCTCAAGAGCTTTTTAAGGGGTTATAGTTTTTATTGCAGTGCTTTGTCATATGCTATAATGGAGCAGTTGGATTTTGTCCCCAAATCTATCACTGAATACCTTTTAAATCACTATTAGGTTTGCTTTAAACAAGTTGAAGTGCCTTCTCCAGCTCATGTTTAGAATTGTTAATGCAATCAGAGCAACCTAATGTTTTTTCTTTGACTATTAATTCACCTTCTGTTTGTTCAAACAGGAGAATACTGACATAGTTTCACCTCCTGTGATTTTTTTTATCAAGGCTGCAGTTTCTGAAGTAGTGGCTGCTCTCTTGCCTTCAAGTAAGCGTAAAAGGTTAGTTCAGATTTTATCTTCTACATGTTATATGTGCCTAATAATCCAGTAAAACAGTTATGGCTTCAGATGGTGAAGTTTTCTCTGGTGATGAGGAATCTTCATCAGATGTTGAACCTGATATTTCCTCTTTTTCGTATAAAGTTATTCATATTCATTCTCTTTTAAAGGAGGTCTTTATTACCTTAGAGGTTAAAGATCCTAAAGTTTCTGATGATAAGCCTTGTAATCATTTTAATTCAGTTGTTAATTTCTCTGAGGTCTTCTCTGTTACTGATGCTGTTTCTGACATGATTTCTAGGGAATGGTCTAAGCCAGGTAATTTGTTAGAATATTTTCATAGAAGGGCCTTTTTACATGCAGGCTTTATTTTCAGGCCAGCTATTTCTATTGCTGATGTAGCTGCTGCTTCTACTTACTCGTTGTCTTTCAGAACAGCATTCTAATAACTCTGGTAGTGCAAATCTTCAAGAGTGCCAATTATTTTATTTGTGATGCTGAATTTGATATGATGAAGATTAATGTCAAAAGCATGTCTTTGGCAGCAGAGCCTTATTGCTTAAATCTTGGGCTGCTAATATGATATCAAAATCCAGATTATTATCTATTTCCTATCAGGTTAAGAAATATTTTGGTTCTGATTTAGATTCTATATCTACTGTCACTGGAGTTAACAGGGGCTTTTCTTCCTCAGGACAGGAAGTCTAGAGGGAAATCTAAAGCTTCTAATTGTTTTCGTTCCTTTCATCCCAATAGTGAACAAAAGGTTGACTCCTCTGCTCAAAAGCAATGCACCTCTGGTTCAGCCTGGATACCTAGTGCTAACTGGAACAAGTCCAAGCAAGGTAAGAAATATTTCCGTACTACCAAAACCGCATGAAGGTGCGGTCCCCGATCCAGATGTTCCGGTAGGGGGCAGATTAAAGCACTTTTTGTGGCTTGTTTCAGTCTTTTCCAGATCCTTGGGTTCTGAATATTGTTTCTCAGGGATATCAAATAGGATTCAGAACAAGGCCTCCCAGAGGAAGTTTTATTCTGTCCAATGTTCCAAGGAATCCTGTAAAAGTTCAGTCTTTTTCAAGTCTGTCTCAAATCTGAAACCTATGGGAGTTATTGTTCCAGTTCCTTTGCAGGAACAGTGTATGGAATTGTATTCAAATCTCTTCATTGTTTCAAAGAAAAAGGTACTTTCAGACAAGTTCTGGATCTGAAAGCCCTAAACAAGTTTGTAAGGATTCCATCTTTCAAGATGGAAACTATTCGGACTATTCTGTTTTTCGTTCTGCAAGGTCGGTTTATGTCCACAATAGTTTTAAAGGATGCTTACTTTCATGTTCCTAGAAAAAAAAAACTATTTCCAGTTTCTGAGGTTTGCCTTTCTGGACATGCATTTTCAGTTTGTTGCTCTATCATTTGGTCTAGCTACAGCTTTAAGAATATTTACAAATGAGTGCCCTTTTGTGTGTGGTTAGGTCTCGGGTTTCTAGCTCCATCTTTTCCTTTAGCAGAATCTCACACCAACTGACTCTTGTTGTTTCTTCAACAGCATGGTTGGAAGATCAATTTTCCAAAAAGTTATTTAGTTCTTCAGACAAAGGTACATTTTTGGGTTTTCAAATAGTTTCAGTCTCCAAGAATCTTTCTCTAACAGAGCAGAGAAGGTTAAAATTGGTGTCAGCTTGTCTGAACCTTTAGTCTCTCTGGCTTCCCTTGGTTGCTCTTTGTATGGCACTCCTAGATCTCATGATTGCAGCTTCAGATTAAATCCCATTTGCAAGTTTTCATGAGGCATCTTCAGCTTTGTATGCTGCGTCAATGGTGCAGACATTATACTTAGCTGTTTTAAATGATATTTTTGGATCCCAGTACAAGTCAGTCTATAACTTAGTGGCTGGATCATTAGTTTATTATTCAGGGGGCTTCTTTTGCTCATCCTACCTGGATCACTACAGATGCAAGCCTCATGTCACAGCATTAGCTTAAGTCAACCATTAGGGGGGAAATCACAGTTCCCTAGCAATGATTGAGGTGTTTCATATTCTCTCATGGGGAGAAATCAATTTTTGCCTAGTCACTAAGATTCATATTCCAGGGTGAACAACTGGGAGGAAGGCTTTCTCAGTCATCAAGCACTACATTCAGGGGAGTGGTCTCTTCACCAGGATGTGTTTAATCAGATTGTGGATCTTTGAGGTCTCCCAGAGATAGATCTGATGGTCTCTCGTTTGAACAACAGACTTCATAGGTACTTTGAGAGGTCATGGAAGTATTTTGTGTGCGGCTCTGGATCAGATGTTCAGCTGCCCTTTTAGGCCTCTGCCATTGCGGTCAGACCTTCTGTCTCAAGGTCCATTTTTCCATCTGGATCTCAAGTCTCTGAACTTGATGGCATGGGAATGGAATGTTTAGTCCTTAAACATATAGGTTTTCTAAGTTGTGTGATTCAAAACTTGATTTAGGCCCATAAGCCTGTTACTAGAAGAATCTATCACAAGGTCTGGAAAGCCTTTACATCTTGGTGTATAGATCAGTTTTTTTCCTGGCATTCTTTCAGAATTGCCAGGATTTGTTTTTACTTGCAGATTGGTCTGGATAAGGGCCTTCTCTGGAAGGGCAGATTTCTGCTCTTTTAGTTTTGCTCCACAGGAAGATTGCTAATCTTCCTCATATTCATAGTTTTGTTCAGGCTCTCCTCCATGGAATCTTATCTTGGTGTTAAGGGTATTGCAGGTTCCTCCTTTTGAAACTATGCATAAAATGGATATTAAACTACTTTCTTGGAAGTGCTATTTCTTCTGCTAGAAGAGTTAACTGCTCTTTCTTGTGAATCTCCTTATCGGATTTTACATCAGGATAGGCTGTTTTACGGACTTCATTAGATTTTTCTACAGGTAAAATTAGCAAAGAGATTGTTGTTCTTTTTGTCCTAATCCTAATAATGCTTCAGAGAGATCTTTGCATTCTTTGGATGTTGTTAGGGCATTGAAATATTACATTGATGCTACTAAGGACTTAAGACAAACTTCTAGTTTTTTAATTCTTTTTTCTGGTCTTAGGAAGGGTCAGAAAGCGTCTGCTGTTTTTTTTTTTTTTTGGCCTCTTGGTTTAAATTTTTGTTACACAAGACTTACTTGGAGGCAGGTTAGCTTCCACCGCAGTGGATTACTGCTCATTCTACTAGTTGCCTTTTCTTGATGTTTCAAGAATGAGGCTTCAGTTGATCAGATTTGCACAGCAGCTACATGGTCTGCTTTGCATACTTTTACAAAATTCTACCATTTTTATGTTTTTGCTTCTTTTGAAGCAACCTTTGGTAGAAAGGTTTTTCAGGTGGCTGTCTCAGTTTGATGTTTTTGCCTATTTTGATTTTTTTTTTTAACTGCATTCAAACAAAAATATTGGGGCTGTGGATTTAATGTCTCAGTGACAAGTTTTTTTTGTTATTTTTTTTTTTTAAATCCCTCCCTTTATGTTATTACTCAAGGACTCCACAGCTTGGGCATTAGTTCCCAGGAGTAATGGATAGTCAACTGTCATCACCTCTATGAAAGAAAACATAATTTATGCTTACCTGATACATTTATCTCTTTTATGTGGTGAGAATCCATGCTCCTTTTATGGCTCTTATTCCTTTTTCTTACTTCACTTTGCTTGACTATACTTGTCAGGATGAGTATAGCCCCTGGCTGCATAAAATGCATTGTGCGGATATATAACAAAAAGAGACATTCTTTTTACTTTTGATTTTCAATTGATTATATAAATATAATCTTCATAAATGGAAAGAGCCCACAGCTGCATTCATTACTTTTGGAAAATAAGAATCTGGCCACCAGGAGGAGGCAAAGACACCCCAGCCAAAGGCTTAAATACTCCTCCCACTTCCCTCATCCCCCAGTCATTATTTGCCTTTGGTCCCAGGAGGCTGGCAGAGAAGTGTCAGAAGATTGTTTTTGTCTCTTATGGAGGGTAGTACTCTTCGACATGGGACGGAAGTTTTAAGTAATCCTGTCAGTCTCTCAGTGAGGGCTTGGATGAAAGTTAGAGTCCAGAGATGCAGGAAGAGGAAACCATCCGGACTCATTTTAACAATTCCACAAGCAATCGCAGTTTTTGAACTTCGCTGCCTGCTTTCTTCTCTCAAGTCCATGGTGGAAGCGAGGCTACTATCCGTCACTCTTGAAGGGCCATGTTCCTGTTCCACGGCATAGATTCCGGGAAGATCATTTCATTTTACTTTTTCATGATTGTACTGTAACTCATTTGTTCCTGAGAATTCGCATGAAAAATACAGGGTCTCAGTGGGACTCCTTTAGTATCTTGGAATCAAGGGTTAATATCTCCTGAGGGGGATTATTGAATGGGGGGGTTTAATCATGTTTGTTATGTGATTCAATCTGCTTATGTGTAGTGTTAACTGGGCTCGTGGCTTTTGGAACATAACAGCTTTTCTAAGTGATGCAACCTTAAGGTCGGGCGTGCTTTTTTTGGACTGTATGGTTCACCTTGTTACCTGTCGTGTTTATGTTCTGGTCTCCCATTTCCGCATTTCTGACTGTGTGGCGATGGAGAATTCTAGTCCGCTGGTGTCTGGTTCATAGGAGGTGGGGAGTGCCCCAGCCATTGTGGGTGTCAGGTGCCATTTAAATTGTTTTATATTTAGTCAATTTTTTGGAATCCTTTATCCAGTTATGGAGGATGCTGATGTTGAGATTGTTCAACTTTCTGATTCAGATTCCTTGTCCTGTGACGAATGCGAATTGGCCCCATTGACTCAGGTCAGTCAGTTATGTTGTTTAGGCCGTTCTAGAGCTCCTTGTTTCTCGGGCTTGGGGATTCAAGGGACTGCTGAGCCATCTGCCTCGGGGGGGCCCGGTCCTCAAGGAGGCGAGTTCCCTACCGCTCCCTAATACTACACATGCGGGTAACCCAGGTTATGTTTTTTCCTCCTCGGAGGGTGGATTGCTCCCCCGGAGGTTGTGGCACGTTTTTGCTTTTACATACTTTTGGTGCTTGCGCGTCTATAAAGTCCAGATGTTTATTTGCGATTGTGTTTGTGCCCGATTGCCCCAGGTCTCTCGGCCACTGGAGGGCATGTGCAGTTCCCTGCGGGTGAAACTGTTCCTAAATGTTGTGCCTTTCATTACAGGCTGGCTCGCCTTCATGTTCTACTCAGACCCATTTTTGAGCTTTTTGGGGACCATATCCTTCTCGGTTATGGGACTCATCAGTCTCCTCCTTCGAATGGCTCACCTCTTTAGACATGGGGGGATGAAGTAATCTCCTTTAAGTCTTGTATCGAGATCCTTCCCAGTTTTGTTGGAAGAACAGGGTTTCTGTTAGGCTGGTCCTGCGGATCTTTCTGTTCTTCTTGGGCGTTAACCCTCGGGTTGCCTGTCATTTTATTTTATCCGGTTAGGATGAATTTTATTTTTCATACTGTGTTTCCTGCGGGAACTTTCTCTGGGATCGATACTCACTGTTTGCTTCTACAGAAGTTGTTCAGGACAAGTTAATCCCATGTTTGTCTGTTTTTTCTTCCTCCCTCTCTGAGGGCGGATTTAGCCAGCTTGGCAGTTATGACCCTGGTTGCAGGCTGGTCCTGCTTGGGTTCAGACCTTCTGTCTCATGGCTTATTCAGACACGTGGCGCCTATTATTCCTTGCTGGTCAGGTTAGGGTGCTGAGTGCTCTTAATATTATTAATGTTTCTTGTTATTTGTTTTACATGTTTCAGCTAAGCATTCTCAAGAGGACTTGCGGGTCCATGCGGCTCTCAGGATTGTTTCAGTCATAAATAGCCGTCTCTCTGGTGACTGGGTTAGTGAATTTTGCTGCGTCACTCTCTGTTGCTTCCGATACCCTCGGAACCTAGAGTATTCCTTCCCATGTGGTGGAAAAATTAGAGGGTTTAGTGCCTCTTTTACGCCGGTCTGTTACTTTAGGAAATTGTCCTTTTGGACTTGTTTCTTTAGTGGTTCTTCTTCATTGAGACCTCTTGGATTTTGTCCATTTCTCCTTGTGGATGGGTCACCTTCAGGGGACTTGGATTCCCTTCGGGAGTTGGTTGTTCCTTTTTCGGGACATTAGACAGTGAGGTCTTTTTGGGCTCCGGTTAGGGGTCCTTCCCCGGTGTTGGGAATGCTCTGCATCTCATTCTTGGGATAGAAGAGATCCTAGTGGTTTTCCACTCATATGGTTCAGGTATTGCCATCCAGGTGGCATCCAAACCCATGTTTTACTGTCCTCTGAGTATAATCTGAGGTGATGTGGAGGCTTGATGTTGCTTTGTTCGGGTGACATATCCTCACTGTTCCCCTTGTGTCTGGAGCTCGTGGCTAGCTGGACAGCTAGCTCAGCATACTAATGCTCTGTGGCTACTCTGTACTGTAGCAAACCGAGGGTTGCTAGTTCGATCCCTGGTGAGGTCTACTCAGCCTTTCCTCCTTTCGAGGTTGATAAAATGAGCATCACCTTTTATCCCTTAAGGGAAATTAGCCGCACTTTCCAGCAGAATCATGTTAATGTTGCTTGGACGCCTGTTAGCTCTAGTGTCCTTTTATGTCTCTGGCTCTTTAGAGTGTTGGGCTCCTGCAAGGGGTGGTCTCTTCCTTTTGGGTCAGGACTTGCAAGGGCTTCTTGCTCTTGTTATCTAGGTTATTCTGGATTTTTCCCTGGGAGGTCTGTTTTTTTATATCAGACGAGGGATTTATGTTCCTGAAAGATTGTTTATTCTAAACATTTGTGGGGCCCGGACTTCTTGTCCTGATCTTCCGGTTGTCGAGGGATTTACTCTTTGTGGATCCCGCTGTGGGATGTTACCATACCTTAGGATTCTAGGACTGACCAGGGGGTTCCAGTTTCCAGGGTACTTGGGTTTGGCCCTTGTTCTAGCTGTTCTGCTTTACAACTTGGCCAGATTTACTGAGAGCCGGTGCTTCTTGGGGCTTGTCTTGTGCCGGCCGATATGGTTCCCTTGGGACAGCTGACTAATGTGACCTAATGGTGGGCTTTCCTGCCTAGCAAATGGAATGTTTGCGGTTGCTCAGCTGTCACTTTTGCATCTGGTATGTGTGCTAGCACGATGGTGTTTTAAGGGTTTCTTCCGTGTTCGTCAGTGATGTGGCCTTGTATCCTCTTGGTTCTAACTACGACTTCCTGTCTTATGGGCAGGTGTTTATCGATGATCTCCTCTTCAGGGGGCTCGTTGTCCTCCTTTCGGAGGTGTGGTTCCTTTTTCGGGGCCTCTCCTGTGTTCGGGAGGTTGGAACAGATGTTTTATGTGGTTCGGGGATTGGTCTGCTCTTTGAGTTGTTTCTTTGGGGAGCTGCTGACTCTGCATTGAGACTTAGTCGGGTGACTTTGCTAGATCCCTTTGGTCTAACGCCTGCTTGATTGTCTTTAGGTTGAAGTGGCTGTGTCTATTCTTCTGCCCTTTTGGGGGCCGGTCTTGGGGTTCCTTTCGGTTCCCTTGCTTTCAGATCTGCCGTTGCTTGGGCTGGTCCGGCTAGGTGTAGGATCTGTGATCTGTTCTTTGCTCCTCAGGTCTGTGGGGTGACAGTGGACCTTTTTTTGAGGTTCTGTGTCTCTCCCCCTTTGAGATCTGTGAGTAGGCTTGGCAGCCTGGATTGCCTGGAGAGTGTCCTGTCTTGGAGGTTGGACAATCTGCTATTTTGTTTGGCCGCTTTTTCCTTATGGATAGTGTTTTCTTTTTGTCTTCCTACGGATGGCAGTGTGTTACTGGACTCATGTTTATTTTCTGAGTTTGCTACTTGTAATTTCTGTTTGCTCAGTCTCTGAGCTCTGATGTTTTGAGGACTTTGTCTTCAGCTGTCTTTTTCGGTGCTGTTGCACAATGTTTGGGAAATGTTTCTTCTCCTTGTTGATGCCCAGTTGCTTCTTGTGGGTTGGGCGTCGTCTCCCCTTGTTCTCGTGATCCTTTCGGGTCTCTGTGGACTTGGCCTTCCTTTGAAGGTGGTTTTCCTTTATGGATTTTGCTGTACCTTTCGGTTATTCCTTTGGATTACCCTTGTCCTCTCCCTTTTGGGGATTTTGGTACTGTACTAGTAAGGGTTGTGTGGGGACTGACTGCTGGGCGACGGTTCTCCTGGAGGAGTGTTGGCTCACTGAGTCTGCTTGCGGTCTCTAGTTAGGCTTTCGGACTATCTACGGGTCAGTGTCCTTGGGGCCTTTTCCTTCTAGTTTTTTTGCCCGACTCCGATAATGCGGGGTTTGGTTGGGTTGGTTTTTTTTCTGGCCTGGTGCCCTCAGAATGGGTCGCCTATTGTACCCTACCGTTTTTGCATTCATTGTCCTCTATAGCTTTGGTATTGTTTCCCAAAAGTAATGAATGCTGCTGTGGACTCTTTCCATTTATGAAGAAAAACTTAAATTATGCTTACCTGATCATTTTCTTCAGATGGAAAGACTCTGCAGCTCCCCACCCGTATTTTTTCTATGGGGCGTCTTTTATTTTTTATTCTTCTGGCACCTTTTCACCCTGGTATTTCTTCTACTGTTCCTTGTTCCTCAGCAGAATGACTGGGGGATGAGGGAAGTGGGAGGAGTATTTAACCCTTTGGCTGGGGTGTCTTTGCCTCCTCCTGGTGGCCAGGTTCTTATTTCCCAAAGGTAATGAATGCAGCTGTGAACTCTTTCCATCTGAAGAAAAGAAAATTATCAGGTAAGCAAAATTTAAGTTATCTTGTTGTATGAAGTTGTGAACAGCTGAAACAATGCAGTAGAAATGTCATGTTACGATATGATGTAATTTTTGTGTGTTTTTTTGTTACTTATTTGAAAAAAAACAATAATAAAAAAAGGAAAAATGCTAATTATTCTCCATGTTTTACTTTTTTTGAAAGGTTACCTAATACAATTATAGATCTACAAAAGTTTTGATTATGAAAAAAACTCACTATATTGTTTAAGATTTTGTTTTAAAAACACATATTTTTATTACAATTGTAATAAACAGCTTTGCTGTAGTTTTTGCATTTCATGATATATACATAAAATAATGGTACAGTTTGAGTCTGCTGAAAAAACAATGTATAGTTTGTTTAGGTTTCTCCCTTAAAAATACTTCCAGGGGGGTGGAGCTGGCCGCAGCTAAGATGGCTGTGTAACACCAGAGCTCTGTAAACCTGCTCCAAAACACACTGCCTAAAACAGCCTCAATTTTAATAAATAAAAACAGCAAAACATGGGTGTATGAATGCCTTTACCACAAGGAACTGTAAGATTACGACAGAGACAACCGTGACCAGATTACGACAGAGACAACCGTTCAGTAGACCAGAAGCATTGCCCACAACCTCTGCCATTGCAAAACTCCTATGCTGCTCTTGCCGAATACACTTGTGATGAGGAGATTGCTGTTTCTGAGCCCTCTGAAGCTGTAACAGGTAATTTAAATCTATTGGCACCTGATTCTCCAGGTAACATAACACAGGAAAGAACTGCAGATGTGTTTTTGAGAAAGTGGGGGGTAGTTATCAAGCCGTCTACTTTTCTGGCTTCGCCGGCCCAATACGTCCGCCTAAGCTCGCCTACCTTCGCCGCCGTGGACCTTGAATACGTTCGCCTAAGTTATCAAATAAAGCTGTCAAAAAGCCGCGGGGCGATGAGCAGCGGACTGTGACAGTTATCACTCATCCGATCTCGCTGCCCTTCGGCTTTTTCCCAGCTTTATTGCTAGCCTGTCACTAAGCACTCACACTAAACTACACTGTTCTACCCCCTATACCGGCGCCCCCGGAGGCCCCCGCAACTAAATAAAGTTACTAACCCCTAAACCGCCGCTCCTAGACCCCGCCGCAAGTCTTATAAATGTATTAACCCCTAAACCGCCGCTCCCGGACACCGCTGCCACCTACATTATACCTAGTAACCCCTATCCTGCCCCCCTATACCGTCGCCCTCTATTATAAAATTATTAACCCCTATCCTGCTGATCCCGCACCTCTCCGCAACTAAATAAATAGTTTAACCCCTAAACCGCCGCTCCATGAACCCGCCGCAACCTATAATAAATTTATTAACCCCTATCCTGCCCCCCACTACGCCGCCGCCACTGTAATAAAATGATTAACCCCTAAACCTAAGTCTAACCCTAACCATAACGCCCCCCTAACTTAAATATTAATTAAATAAATCTAAATAAATTAACTCTTATTAACTAAATGAATCCTATTTAAAACTAAATACTTACCTTTAAAATAAACCCTAATATAGCTACAATATAAATAATAATTATATTCTAGCTATCTTAGGATTTATTTTTATTTTACAGGTACCTTTCAATTTATTTTAACCATGTACAATAACTATTAAATAGTTATTAACTATTTAATAGCTTACCTAGCTAAAATAAAGAGAAATGTACCTGTGAAATAAATCCTAACCTAAGTTACAATTACACCTAACACTACACTATACTTTAATAAATTATTCCTATTTAAAAATAAATACTTACCTGTAAAATAAACCCTAAGATAGCTACAATGTAATTAATAATTATATTATAGCTATCTTAGGATTTATATTTATTTTACCGGTAACTTTGTATTTATTTTAGCTAGTTAGAATAGTTATTAAATAGTTATTAACTATTTAATAACTACCTAGCTAAAAGAAATACAAAATTACCTGTAAAATAAATCCTAACTTAAGTTACAATTAAACCTAATACTACACTATCATTAAATTAACTAAATAAACTACCTACAAAGAACTACAATGAAATACAATTACATAAACTAACTAAAGTACAAAAAATAAAAAAAGCTAAGTTACAAAAAATAAAAAATTAAGTTACAAACATGTTAAAAATATTACAACAATTTTAAGCTACTTACACCTAATCTAAGCCCCCTAATAAAATAACAAACCCCCCCAAAATAAAAAAAATCCCTACCCTATTCTAAATTACATAAATTTCAAAGCTCTTTTACCTTACCAGCCCTTAAAAGGGCCATTTGTGGGGGCATGCCCCAAAAAGTTCAGCTCTTTTGCCTGTAAAATAAAAATACAACCCCCCCCCCCAACATTAAAACCCACCACCCACATACCCCTAATCTAACCCAAACCCCCCTTACAAAAACCTAACACTAATCCCCTGAAGATCATCCTACCTTGAGTCGTCTTCACTCAGCCGAGCCACCGATGGAACTGAAGAGGACATCCGGAGCGGAAGAAGTTAATCCTCCAAGCGGCGCTGAAGAAATCTTCCATCCGATGAAGTCATCATCCAGGCGGCGCTGAAGAAGTCTTCGATCCGGCCGATGTCATCTTCAAAGAGGCGCTGAAGAGGTCTTCTATCCGGGCGAAGTCATCTTCCAAGCCGGGTCTTCAATCTTCCTTCCGCCGACGCGGAACCACCTTCTTCACCGACGGACTACGACGAATGACGGCTCCTTTAAGGGACGTCATCCAAGATGGCGTCCCCTCAATTCCGATTGGCTGATAGGATTCTATCAGCCAATCGGAATTAAGGTAGGAAAATCTGATTGGCTGATGGAATCAGCCAATCAGATTGAGCTCGCATTCTATTGGCTGTTCCGATCAGCCAATAGAATGCGAGCTCAATCTGATTGGATCAGCCAATCGGATTGAACTTGAATCTGATTGGCTGATTCCATCAGCCAATCAGATTTTCCTACCTTAATTCCGATTGGCTGATAGAATCCTATCAGCCAATCGGAATTGAGGGGACGCCATCTTGGATGACGTCCCTTAAAGGAGCCGTCATTCGTCGTAGTCCGTCGGTGAAGAAGGTGGTTCCGCGTCGGCGGAAGGAAGATTGAAGACCCGGCTTGGAAGATGACTTCGCCCGGATAGAAGACCTCTTCAGCGCCTCTTTGAAGATGACATCGGCCGGATCGAAGACTTCTTCAGCGCCGCCTGGATGATGACTTCATCGGATGGAAGATTTCTTCAGCGCCGCTTGGAGGATTAACTTCTTCCGCTCCGGATGTCCTCTTCAGTTCCATCGGTGGCTCGGCTGAGTGAAGACGACTCAAGGTAGGATGATCTTCAGGGGATTAGTGTTAGGTTTTTGTAAGGGGGGTTTGGGTTAGATTAGGGGTATGTGGGTGGTGGGTTTTAATGTTGGGGGGGGTTGTATTTTTATTTTACAGGCAAAAGAGCTGAACTTTTTGGGGCATGCCCCCACAAATGGCCCTTTTAAGGGCTGGTAAGGTAAAAGAGCTTTGAAATTTATGTAATTTAGAATAGGGTAGGGATTTTTTTTATTTTGGGGGGGTTTGTTATTTTATTAGGGGCTTAGATTAGGTGTAAGTAGCTTAAAATTGTTGTAATATTTTTAACATGTTTGTAACTTAATTTTTTATTTTTTGTAACTTAGCTTTTTTTATTTTTTGTACTTTAGTTAGTTTATGTAATTGTATTTCATTGTAGTTCTTTGTAGGTAGTTTATTTAGTTAATTTAATGATAGTGTAGTATTAGGTTTAATTGTAACTTAAGTTAGGATTTATTTTACAGGTAATTTTGTATTTCTTTTAGCTAGGTAGTTATTAAATAGTTAATAACTATTTAATAACTATTCTAACTAGCTAAAATAAATACAAAGTTACCGGTAAAATAAATATAAATCCTAAGATAGCTATAATATAATTATTAATTACATTGTAGCTATCTTAGGGTTTATTTTACAGGTAAGTATTTATTTTTAAATAGGAATAATTTATTAAAGTATAGTGTAGTGTTAGGTGTAATTGTAACTTAGGTTAGGATTTATTTCACAGGTACATTTCTCTTTATTTTAGCTAGGTAAGCTATTAAATAGTTAATAACTATTTAATAGTTATTGTACATGGTTAAAATAAATTGAAAGGTACCTGTAAAATAAAAATAAATCCTAAGATAGCTAGAATATAATTATTATTTATATTGTAGCTATATTAGGGTTTATTTTAAAGGTAAGTATTTAGTTTTAAATAGGATTCATTTAGTTAATAAGAGTTAATTTATTTAGATTTATTTAATTAATATTTAAGTTAGGGGGCGTTAGGGTTAGGGTTAGGTTTAGGGGTTAATCATTTTATTACAGTGGCGGCGTCGTAGTGGGGGGCAGGATAGGGGTTAATAAATTTATTATAGGTGGCGACGGTGTAGGGGGGGCAGATTAGGGGTTAATAAATGTATTATAGGTGGCGACGGTGTAGGGGGGGCAGGATAGGGGTTAATACATTTAATATAGGTTGCGGCGGGTTCAGGGAGCGGCGGGTTAGGGGTTAATACATTTGTTATAGTTGCGGTGGGCTCCGGGAGCGGCGGTTTAGGGGTTAATATGTATAGAGTAGCTTGCGGTGGGCTCCGGGAGCGGCGGTTTAGGGGGTAATAACTTTATTTAGTTGCGGCGGTGTAGGGGGGGTCAGATTAGTGGTGTTTAGACTCGGGGTACATGTTAGGGTGTTAGGTGTAGACAGCTCCCATAGAAATCAATGGGATGTCTGTCAGCAGCGAACTTGTACTTTCGCTATGGTCAGACTCCCATTGATTCCTATGGGATCCGCCGCCTCCAGGCTGGCGCTTTGAAAACCAGGTACGCTGGGCCGTAAAAGTGCCGAGCGTACCTGCTAGTTTTTTGATAGCTAGCAAAAGTAGTGAGAATGTGCCGCACTTGTGTGCGGAACATCTGGAGTGACGTAAGAATCGATCTGTGTCGGACTGAGTCCGGCGGATCGAAGCTGACGTCACAAAATTCTACTTTTGCCGGTCTCGAGCCTTTGATAACTAAGGTGAATCAGCCTCGCCACAAATACGCTGCGGAATACGCAGCGTATTTGAGGTTGACGGCTTGATAACTACCCCCCAAAGACTGTTAGTGGGTGACTCTATTTTGAGGAATGTGTATTTAGGTGAAAGTAAAGGAGAAACAAGGGAGGTTAGATGTCTTCCAGGAGCTACTGCTCACAGGGATAGGAATCGTATTTTGAGAATTGTTAAGGCAGCAGGAAAGGGAAGTGAGTTGGATGTGATTGTTCATTTAGGAACAAATGATCTGGCTAGTAATCATGTTGCTGCTGTTCAGAAAGAGTTTTGTGACCTAGGTAATCATTTAGAGACTGTGGCATCAACTCTATCATTTTCTGCTATTTTACCTGTGTATGACCAGGAAGCAGGAAAGATGGAGCGGATAACAACATTTAATTCTTGGTTAGATAAGTGGTGCAGGGAACGAGGATTTGGTTTTATTGGCCATTATAGCTCTGTTTGGAAAGATACTAGGTTATTTAGGAGAGATGGCTTGCATTTGGATGCTAAAGGAACAGAGTATCTGGGAGAGGAGTTCAAATACTTTATTAGAAATCATTTAAACTAATAAAGGGGGGTAGCATTAATATATCCACCTGCCCCCCACAGCATGCCAAAACTGTTAGTCCAAGTAACAATTCTAGAAATTCTAGTAGAAAAATTCTTCGTGCCATGAGCACAAATGCTCGCAGCTTAGGAAATAAATTACCTGAACTCATTTCAATAATGACTAGGGACAACTTGGATTTAGTAGCTATAACAGAAACATGGTACAATGATTTGCATGACTGGGACATAGTCATACCTGGATACAGGTTATTTAAAAAGAACAGAGTAGGAAAGAAAGGTGGAGGAGTTGCTTTGTATGTAAATGAAAATATAAAGGTTACTGAAATTGTAGGAACAAATGATGAGGTGGAAAGTATTTGGGTGACTTTGGAAATTGGAGATAAAAATGTTTTTAGAATAGGGGTTGTATATAGGCCTCCATTGCAGGATGAAAAACTGGACAATCTGTTATTAGATGAAATAACCAAAATGACCATGAAGGGTAAGGTTATAGTACTGGGGGACTTTAATTTGCCAGATATAGACTGGAAGATTCCTTCTGCTAGATCGGCTAGAAGCAGGTATATTCTTGAATCTCTGCTAGGGGAATCACTTGAACAATTAGTCAAGGAACCAACTCGTAAGGAAGCTATATTAGATCTAATACTTACAAACAGTGATACAGTTTCAGATGTGTCTGTAGGTGAGAACTTAGGATCCAGTGATCATCAATCTGTTTGGTTTAGTATTCATGTTCAGGAACTGTACACCCAGACTAAAACAAAAGTTTTAGACTTTAGGACGGCAGATTTTTCATTAATGGGAGAATACCTAAAAAACTATTTAAAGGGGAAAAATCTTATTACAGGGGTTCAAGAACAGTGGGAATTTGTGAAAGGTGCCATTTTAGATGCAACCGCACACTGTATTAGACATGTCTGTAAAAGTAAAAGAAAGCGGAAACCAATTTGGTTTTCCAAAGAAGTAGCACATGCTGTAAAGACAAAAAAGATAGCTTATAAAAATTACAGACACACACAAGCAGATGATGATATGAAAATATGGAGACTCCAACAAAAAAAGACTAAGCAGTTAATTAGGAAGGTTAAAGCTGATGCAGAAGAGAAGATAGCACAGTCAGTAAAACATGGGGACAAAACATTCTTTAGATATATCAGTGAAAGAAGAAAAAATAAGGTAGGAATAGTAAAATTGAAATCAGTTGATGGTAGAATAATAGAAGGAGATAAGCAGATTGCAGACTGTCTCAATGATTACTTCTGTTCTGTTTTCACTAAAGATTGTGAAGATACAATGTCTACATTAAGGGATGCTATGCAAAATAGAAACAAGCTTAACAGTAATCTTTTTACAGAGGATGAGGTTTTGTTAGCATTATCAAAAATAAATGTTACAAAGGCAGTGGGTCCTGATAATATTCATCCAAGGGTTTTAAAAGAAATTCGTTCAGTGCTAACTGTCCCATTAACTGATCTGTTTAATCAGTCACTATTAACAGGAGCTGTCCCAGATGATTGGAGAATAGCAAATGTAATACCTCTTCATAAAAAGGGCAGTAGAGAAGAATCTGGCAACTACAGGCCAGTTAGTTTAACTTCAGTAGTAGGGAAATTAATGGAAAGCCTCTTAAAGGAAAGAATTATGACTTACATAAAGACAAACAATTTAGAGGACCAAAATCAGCATGGTTTTACTTCAGGGAGATCATGTCAGACTAATCTAATTGACTTCTTTGATTATGTAACAAAAGTATTAGACAAGGGAGGAGCAGTTGATGTAGCATATCTAGATTTCAGCAAAGCATTTGACACCGTCCCACACAATAAACTTATTCACAAACTATATCTCCTTGGTCTAGATTCAAAAATTGTGAACTGGGTGGAATGCTGGCTTAAGGACAGAAAACAAAGTGTCTTAGTAAATGGAGTTCATTCAGCAGAGGGGGCTGTTACTAGTGGTGTTCCTCAGGGGTCAGTTCTGGGGCCTGTTTTGTTTAACATATTTATCTGCGATATCAGCAAAGGGCTACAGGGGAAAGTATGTCTCTTTGCAGATGATACAAAAATTTGCAACAGAGTGGATGTTCCAGGGGGGGTAGACAAAATGAGAAGTGATATACAACAATTGGAGGATTGGACAAACGACTGGGATCTAAAGTTTAACACAGCAAAGTGTAAAATAATGCATTTAGGGAAGAAAAATCCAAATGTTAATTACAGACTCAATGACACTTTACTGACTGTTACAGACGAGGAACAGGACTTGGGAATTATTATTTCAGATGATTTAAAACTTAGTAAACAATGTAGTAAGGCAGCGAGTAAGGCTAGCAGAATGCTTGGATGTATTGGTAGAGGTATTTGCAGCAGAAATAGTAAGGTTCTTATGCCACTTTATAGATCATTAGTTAGGCCTCATCTTGAGTATTGTGTGCAGTTCTGGAGGCCATATCTTCAGAAGGATATTAACAAACTTGAATCTGTGCAAAGGAGGGCTACCAAAATGGTACATGGTCTAAAAAATAAAACTTACCAGGATAGGCTCAATGACCTAAATATGTATAGCTTAGAGGAGAGAAGGGAAAGAGGTGATATGATAGCAACTTTCAAGTACATTAAAGGGTTTAGTAAAACTGAGGCTGTGGGTATTTTACATAAAATGGAAAATTCAAGAACAAGGGGTCATGAGCTCAAGCTAAAGGGTAGTAGATTCAGGAGTAATTTGAGGAAGCACTTCTTTACAGAAAGAGTGATTGATTTATGGAATAAACTTCCTCAAGAGGTAGTAGCAACAAACACTGTGGGGGACTTTAAAAATGCATGGGACAAGCATAGGGCTATCCTACGAACTAGATAAGTTTATACTGTTAGGTAAGGTGGGGCAGACTTGCTGGGCCTATGGCTCTTATCTGCCGTCAATATCTATGTGACCTGGATTAATCAACAGCCTTGCCGGGTACATCCGACATTGCAGCCTGTGTCGCACTTTGAAATCTCCTTACAGGTTGCAGTGCTATGGACAACAGGGGAGCCTGGCTTGAGGTATACAAGGAAAGGCAGCATTACTCCGTTCAAAGAATGGTGGTAATGTAGGGAGGCGAGCAGGGAACATCCAACATTTACCCTAAGAAAGGCATTAGGTTAATGCGCAACTTGGCCTCAATATACTCAGACAGGGAAACGCCATTTTGTTATTCCTGGCAGGTGATGCAAAAGATTGTGTAAGATCGCAACAAGCAAGGAGTATATAGAGCCGTAGCTACTGGACTTTATTTAACCGCTTGCTTCAGAGACTATAGCACAGAGACTCTGAAGGACTTTTGTAAACAGGATATACAGCAGCTGCAGCAGTGTAAGGCTGATACACTCAATGAATATAGTGTGCGCTCTTTGGCAATTATCCTGCGCTATATATAACAGATAGGGCCTGCTCTCTGCCCTTCACTTAAAGACTTAACCGTGCATGTTCACTACTGAAAGTAGTCTATTTCAATACGACCACCCCAAGGTTTTATCTGGGATCAGCTAAGTGACTTTCTGCAAAATTCAAATCAGGCGAGCCTGACTGTGTTAAAACAGTAAATTCTATCTTTGCTCACCTATCAAATTTGGCTTTGGGAGGATAGGGCTGAGCACTTGCCGTGCCTAAGACAGCAATATAACATGAATACCAAACGCTCAGCAAAGCTCAAGAAATTGCCGAAATTGACCAGCCAAAAAGACAGCTTGGTAGACCAGTTTTTCTCTCCCTCAAGCTTAAAGATCACAATGAACGAGGAAGTAACCAGGTCGCCCTTGAAAAATGTGACAACACCACAAAAATACATGGAGGGCTCAGAGGAGAGTACATCAGTACCAAATGCTATTCTCTCTACGCTAGCATCCAAACAGGACATCGCAGACATCATTCGTTCATGTATAAGAGAAGAAATAGCTGAAATAAAACAGGACTTACACTCTATGGGAAACAGAGTAGAGGCATTGGAATAAATGATTATCTGCAAGAAGAAATCAACATGGTCCAGGATACCACAAACCATCATACAACAAGTCTGGCTGACTTACACGACAAAATAGAAGACCTCGAAAATCGGAGTCGTCAGAAAAATCTTAGAATACGTGGGGTTCCTGAGTCGGTGTTACCTAAAGATTTCCCAACTTATCTTCCTGCCCTCTTTGCACATCTCAAGAATATTCCACCTTCCACAGATATCCCTTGGGTCAGAGCCCACAGGGCCCTTAGACCAAAACTCCCAGACACGGCACCTCCAAGGGATATCATTATGAAGTTTAGGGAGTTCAGAGAGAAAGAGGAACTCTTGAACCTTTCACGCAAAAATCCGTCAAAAGAAAATTCTTTACAGATGGGGATTCCCTTTCCATCTTTATGTTCTGCACGGAAATTTTAAAATTTATCTGCAAGTCTCTAGAGGATATCAGTGACTTCTGCTCAGCACTAGAAATTGAACCCCCGGCAGGACTATCCTCAGAAGAACCACTAGAACCTCCTAAGAAGAGATCAGCTAGAGCTGACCCTGGTAACTGGCAATGGGTAATATCCAAGCCGAGGGCCCAATCATTGGCTAGGTCTCTTGGTTCTCCACCTCGGAATACAACTTAGAGAACTTTCTTCCCCACAGGGATCTCTTCGAATTTAGAGTCTAGAGCAGCTACATTGACCGTGCTCACTAGAACTGTATTTTGGTAACGTATTGTTTTAGATGAATAAGCCTAAGTACAACTTTGTCATTTCTATTATCTACTTGTTGCTGTTTAGAGCCCATAGTCAGGGCTGAGTAGTAAAATGGCTATTAGGCGATAGTTAGATTTAATGGTAAATATTTCTGAGAGGGAGCTGGTTATTATCGCCTCTCATGTAATTAACGTCGTATGACATTAAGATTATTAAGATATTTTTTGTTAAGATATAAACTATGCTGTTTGTGGGGGCGGAGCCAGCACTCGAGAGAGATGGCTGCACTTGGGTGAGCTCCGGTATATCAGTTGGGCTATTACTATCAAATATCCCTCGGATCTTCTTAATCTCGGCAATTAACATCACCGTTCGTTTACAGAGGCTGACCGCAACTTAATGTCATGGTGAGGTGACACAGATGGCGACCGGAATGCCTTAAATGCAGCTTTTTCCTTATCATCTGACCGTAAGTCGCAAAAAGGGGCCTATTTTCACCTCTCTGTACAGTCAATCCGGGCTGATATCGTAGCTCTCTCTCAACCATGTAAGAGACGAATTCTGAGCATACTAGAAGGGACCAGGGACATTTATATTAAGAACAGTAAAGAAGGAAAGAGAAGGAAGAGATTGTGACGCACCTTGCATTTAGGCTCTGGCCTACCCACACCATACGGCAGTTATTTCTGTTCTTTTCTCTCTCACGCACTCCCTGGACTTATCCCTTCAGAGGTAACACTCCTTCAAATATAGACTGTATCAAGATATCCTCATTGGGGACTCACAATAATTTATTTAGTTATTGAAACCACATTTATTACACAGCGGTGCAGAAACTCACTGCAACCGCTACAATACACAATATAGCATCCACGATGTCTCCAAAGAAGAATAATAAAATAGAGAGTCAGGGCTGAGTAGTAAAATGGCTATTAGGCGATAGTTAGATTTAATGGTAAATATTTCCAAAGAAGAATAATAAAATAGAGAGCACAGCAAAGAAAAAGGCTAATGCTAAACCTTCAGTGAACAATTTTTTTAAATGCCTTGAACCAGTTCCAACCCCTACCACTTCAGAAACAACCTCCAGAGAAAGAGAAAACTCGGCATCTTCAGAGTCAGATTCTGACTGCCCCAACCCGGCAGTAACTATCCCCAAAGCCCTCCTGGACTCAAAAAAGGACTTTTCATTATTGATCCAAGCGGTCAGAGAATGTATTAGAGAAGAAATCTCAGAAATAAAAAGAGACCTCACTGAGGTAGGACAGAGGGTGGAAAAACTGGAAGAGGAAATATCACACCACAATACATCCATGGCCGGCATGGGCCGCCACCTGACACAGCAGGACGATATTATCCTCCATTTAGAAAACAAGGTTGACGATTTAGAAAATTGAAGCAGGAGGCACAATGTTCGAATACGTGGCATCCCAGAAGCTGTGATCTCACAAGATCTGGAAAATTATATTCAAAGCCTGTTCACCTTTATAAATAATGAAGGTGATGATGCAACAATTGCCATGGATAGAGTTCATCGAGCTCTGAGGAGCAAACCTCCTGAAAACCAACCACCTAGAGACACGATTGCTAAAATTACTAACTTCCAACTTAAAGAAAGTTTAATGAAAAACGCAAGAGCAAAACAGCCAATAAAGTTCAGAGGAACAGACCTACAACTCTTTGAAGATCTGTCAATTAGAACTTTGCAGAAACGGAGAGACCTAAAACCTCTAACGCAAAAATTGCGCCAACAGAACATCCCATATCGTTGGGGTCACCCTTTCAGCCTTCAAATCCAGTGGAGAGGCAAGAGGGTCCTATGCCACTCTCCAGATGACATCCAAGGTGTATGTAAAGAGCTACGCATTGACCCGCCTAATACAGGAGAGGGTACACCTGATGCACATCATCTCCACATAAATAAATCAGGTCCACTTCCTCAAAGGCCAGAATGGCAGACGGTATCTTCAAGAAGAAATGCTAGAGCCATGCCTAGAAAAGACACCCAATCTGAAAAAGGACAAGATGTCACATGAACTAAATATAAGTATCATGATATGTCTCTTTTTTAATTTTTTGACTCTCTGTGATGTATATCGTTTAATTCTTGACTACTTACAATTTTCCTTAAATTGAAAATGTATAGATGGCCGTGACCTGACTTAGGTCGTTAAGATGGAGAATGTTTCCGGTGCTATACACTTCATGAATGTAATTTTGTTTTTGTTTGTGGTTGTGGTGTGTGTATCAGTGGAAACCTTTTATGAAAACAAATGTTCTCCTGGGATTCATAAATAATACAATTAATATATTACCACGTTACTTTAGCCCAACTGATAATGTTGCCCCCTTATGTTTGAAGCTTTATGCTTTTCAATTGTTGTTATGTAATTGTTTCGTTTATTAATGTTTTTCTTTTTTTGTTTAGCCCAGGGATTCTGGGTGTGCCTGCCAATGTCCACCTGCTGCTGCCGTCTATCCATAGCAAGCACCTATATCTGAAAGAGAATGTCTACAAAAGGTGATACACCACATTTACACATAATCACCCAAAATGTAAAAGGACTTAACTGTCCCCATAAGAGGACTATGGCTTTACAAGACCTATATAGAAGGGGTGGGAGGATTTTACTATTACAAGAAACCCACTTTAAAGGTAATACTATCCCTAAATATTTTACTTCACATTTCCCACAACATTTCCATAGCACTAACTGGCATAAAAAAGTAAACGGTGTCAGCATACTAATTCACAAATCCATCCCATTTCAAATGTTGTCCCTAGACAAAGATAAGGACGGGAGATATTTGTGCATCTCTGGCCTCTTATATGGCCGACCTGTCACATTGGTTAACCTCTACACACCTAATACACACCAAGACTTATTTATAGATAAAGTTACCTCAAAGATCTTGACGAAAATTAAGGGCCCACTGATTCTAGGAGGTGACCTCAATACTCCCCTGGACCCATCAATTGATTGCTCTAGTGGCAAATCTCAACTCCCCTGTAAGGCTCTTCAATCTATATGGAAAAATCTTAAAACCTTAACCCTGCATGACACCTGGCGATACATAAACCCAGAGAAAAAAGACTATGGCCTCGATGATTGAAAGTTCGTCATTGGCGGCGAGAAATGTGTATTTCTGACTCGCAACTCTCGCAAATTTCACGCCTTGCGTAATGATCGTATAAAGTGGGCAGTCCATTGTAAACAATACGTTACGCGATAAGCTGTCCATAGTAAACTATAGACTTCGCCTCCTTATATCATTTCACGAACTTCGAAATGGGTTTCCAAATATCATTGCGTTGCTTCGTACTTTTAATGATTCACTTTATTTCAGTTTGCGTTTGCATATTTCAAAATGTAAAACTACAGTTATAGTATATTGACTAAATACGTTATATCGTATTATTTTTTAAAATGAAATAAATATTGTAAATAATGTTATTCATGTTATTTCGCCAAAGGATGGCTGGCGAGATATGTATGTGAGTTGAATGTGCGATTCGTATGGCGTATGTTTTTATATCATCGTAACATATCTGCGAAACTTGCAAGATTTACTCAGGTTACGCCCATGGAACGCCCATCTTACGCCCTCTCGTTCGCAATGAAACTCTCCTTCGCAATGAATTCTGCTTTTACTGTTCTGGTTATATTTTGTTATTCTTTTTATTGAAATCGTACAATAAATATTTTTACGCTCTTTATTTAGATATTTTCACTCATTTGTATTATTACGAAATTGCGTATATGTTTTAAACAATGTTCAATGTGCAATATTTGTTAACCAATCATATTTACTGTTATATTATTTCTGATACCATAATACCTTGCAATACATTTATGTGAGGCAGTTGATGAGATATTTGAAAATGGTTGCTGAGTGGTTTACAGTTGTGGAGAACGAAATCCTTGTATCTGCTCTGGAGCCAAACTATGAGATGCTTTTTGGACCACAGAGGCGTGACACTACTTTAAAGACAAGGGATGCAATCTGGGAAGATATTGCTGAAATGGTTAATTTAAATGCCACACATATAAAGACTGTGGCTCAATGTCGCAAAAGGGTTGCAGTCATTAAAAGGAAAGTTCAAAGAAAGAATAAGAGGAGGAGGCGATTTTTAAAATATGAAAGAATATTTATTAAACTTATAGGGGGGTAGTTATCAAGCCGTCAACTTTTCTGACTTCGCCGGCCCAATACGCCCGCCTAAGCTCGCCTACCTTCGCCGCCGCGGACCTGAAAAAATACGCCTAAGTTATCAAAAAAAGCTGTCAAAAAGCCGCGGGGCGATGAGCAGCGGACTGTGAGAGTTATCACTCATCCGATCTCGCTGCTCTTCGGCTGTTTGACAGCTTTCTTGCTAGCCTGTCACTAAGCACTCACACTAAACTGCACTGTTCTACCCCCTATACCGGCGCTCCCAGAGCCCCCCGCAACTAAATAAAGATACTAACCCCTAAACCGCCGCTCCTAGACCCTGCCGCAACTATTAAAAATGTATTAACCCCTAAACCGCCGCTCCTAGACCCCGCCGCAAGTCTTATAAATGTATTAACCCCTAAACCGCCGCTCCCGGACGCCGCTGCCACCTACATTATACCTAGTAACCCCTATCCTGCCCCCCCTATACCGCCGCCCTCTGTAATAAAGTTATTAACCCCTATCCTGCTGATCCCGCACCTCGCCGCAAATAAAAAAATAGTTTAACCCCTAAACCGCCGCTCCCTGAACCCGCCGCAACCTATCTTAAATTTATTAACCCCTATCCTGCCCCCCCTACACCGTCGGCACCTATAATAAATTTATTAACCCCTATCCTGCGCCCCACTACACCGCCGCCACTGTAATAAAATTATTAACCCCTAAACCTAAGTCTAACACTAACCCTAACACCCCCCTAACTTAAATATTAATTAAATAAATCTAAATCATATTTATATTATTAACTAAGTTAATCCTATTTAAAACTAAATACTTACCTATAAAATAAACTCTAATATAGCTACAATATAAATAATAATTATATTGTAGCTATCTTAGGATTTATTTTTATTTTACAGGTACCTTTCAATTTATTTTAACTAGGTACAATAGCTATTAAATAGTTATTAACTATTTAATAGCTTACCTAGCTAAAATAAAGAGAAATTTACCTGTAAAATAAATCCTAACCTAAGTTACAATTACACCTAACACTACACTATACTTTAATAAATTATTCCTATTTAAAACTAAATACTTACCTGTAAAATAAACCCTAAGATAGCTACAATGTAATTAATAATTACATTGTAGCTATTTTAGGATTTATATTTATTTTACAGGTAACTTTGTATTTATTTTAGCTAGTTAGAATAGTTATTAAATAGTTATTAACTATTTAATAACTACCTAGCTAAAAGAAATACAAAATTTCCTGTAAAATAAATCCTAACCTAAGTTACAATTAAACCTAACACTACACTATCATTAAATTAATTAATTAATTAAACTACCTACAAATAACTACAATTAAATACAATTACATAAACTAACTAAAGTACAAAAAATAAAAAAAGCTAAGTTACAAAAAAAAAAAAAAAAAAAGTTACAAACATTTAAAAACATATTACAACAATTTTAAGCTACTTACACCTAATCTAAGCCCCCTAATAAAATAACAAACCCCCCAAAATAAAAAAAATGCCCTACCCTATTCTACATTAAAAAAAGTTCAAAGCTCTTTTACCTTACCAGCCCTTAAAAGGGCCTTTTGTGGGGGCATGCCCCAAAGTTCAGCTCTTTTGCCTGTAAAAGAAAAATACAACCCCCCCCAACATTAAAACCCACCACCCACATACCCCTAATCTAACCCAAACCCCCCTTAAAATAACCTAACACTAATCCCCTGAAGATCATCCTACCTTTAGTTGTCTTCACTCAGCCGAGCCACCGATGGAACTGAAGAGGACATCCGACCGGCAGAAGTTATCCTCCAAGGGGCGCTGAAGAAATCTTCCATCCGATGAAGTGATCCTCCAAGAGGCGCTGAAGAAATCTTCCATCCGGGCGAGGTCATCTTCCAAGAGGCGCTGAAGAAGTCTTCTATCCGGGCGAGGTCATCGTCGAAGCCGGGTCTGGAATCTTCATCCCGCCGACGCGGAACATCCTCCTTTCCCGACGAACTACCGATGAATGAAGGCTCCTTTAAGGGACGTCATCCAAGATGGCGTCCCTTCAATTCCGATTGGCTGATAAGATTCTATCAGCCAATCGGAATTAAGGTAGGAAAAATCTGATTGGCTGATGGAATCAGCCAATCAGATTCAAGTTCAATCTGATTGGCTGATCCAATCAGCCAATCAGATTGAGCTCGCATTCTATTGGCTGATTGGAACAGCCAATAGAATGCGAGCTCAATCTGATTGGCTGATTGAATCAGCCAATCGGATTGAACTTGAATCTGATTGGCTGATTCCATCAGCCAATCAGATTTTTCCTACCTTAATTCCGATTGGCTGATAGAATCCTATCAGCCAATCGGAATTGAAGGGACGCCATCTTGGATGACGTCCCTTAAAGGAGCCTTCATTCGTCGGTAGTTCGTCGGGAAAGGAGGATGTTCCGCGTCGGCGGGATGAAGATTCAAGACCCGTCTTCGACGATGACCTCGCCCGGATAGAAGACTTCTTCAGCGCCTCTTGGAAGATGACCTCGCCCGGATGGAAGATTTCTTCAGCGCCGCTTGGAGGATCACTTCATCGGATGGAAGATTTCTTCAGCGCCCCTTGGAGGATAACTTCTGCCGGTCGGATGTCCTCTTCAGTTCCATCGGTGGCTCGGCTGAGTGAAGACAACTAAAGGTAGGATGATCTTCAGGGGATTAGTGTTAGGTTATTTTAAGGGGGGTTTGGGTTAGATTAGGGGTATGTGGGTGGTGGGTTTTAATGTTGGGGGGTTGTATTTTTCTTTTACAGGCAAAAGAGCTGAACTTTGGGGCATGCCCCCACAAAAGGCCCTTTTAAGGGCTGGTAAGGTAAAAGAGCTTTGAACTTTTTTAATGTAGAATAGGGTAGGGCATTTTTTTATTTTGGGGGGTTTGTTATTTTATTAGGGGGCTTAGATTATGTGTAAGTAGCTTAAAATTGTTGTAATATGTTTTTAAATGTTTGTAATTTTTTGGGGTTTTTTTTGTAACTTAGCTTTTTTTATTTTTTGTACTTTAGTTAGTTTATGTAATTGTATTTAATTGTAGTTATTTGTAGGTAGTTTAATTAATTAATTTAATGATAGTGTAGTGTTAGGTTTAATTGTAACTTAGGTTAGGATTTATTTTACAGGAAATTTTGTATTTCTTTTAGCTAGGTAGTTATTAAATAGTTATCTTATCTTAGGGTTTATTTTACAGGTAAGTATTTAGTTTTAAATAGGAATAATTTATTAAAGTATAGTGTAGTGTTAGGTGTAATTGTAACTTAGGTTAGGATTTATTTTACAGGTAAATTTCTCTTTATTTTAGCTAGGTAAGCTATTAAATAGTTAATAACTATTTAATAGCTATTGTACCTAGTTAAAATAAATTGAAAGGTACCTGTAAAATAAAAATAAATCCTAAGATAGCTACAATATAATTATTATTTATATTGTAGCTATATTAGAGTTTATTTTATAGGTAAGTATTTAGTTTTAAATAGGATTAACTTAGTTAATAATATAAATATGATTTAGATTTATTTAATTAATATTTAAGTTAGGGGGGTGTTAGGGTTAGTGTTAGACTTAGGTTTAGGGGTTAATAATTTTATTACAGTGGCGGCGGTGTAGTGGGGGGCAGGATAGGGGTTAATAAATTTATTATAGGTGGCGACGGTGTAGGGGGGGCAGGATAGGGGTTAATACATTTATTATAGGTGGCGACGGTGTAGGGGGGGCAGGATAGGGGTTAATAAATTTAAGATAGGTTGCGGCGGGTTCAGGGAGCGGCGGTTTAGGGGTTAAACTATTTATTTATTTGCGGCGAGGTGCGGGATAGGCAGGATAGGGGTTAATAACTTTATTACAGAGGGCGGCGGTATAGGGGGGGCAGGATAGGGGTTAATAGGTATAATGTAGGTGGCGGTGGGCTCCGGGAGCGGCGGTTTAGGGGTTAAGACATTTATTATAGTTGCGGTGGGCTCCGGGAGCGGCGGTTTAGGGATTAATAGGGATAGAGTAGCTTGCGGTGGGCTCCGGGAGCGGCGGTTTAGGGGGTAATACATTTATTTAGTTGCGGCGGTGTAGGGGGGCAGATTAGTGGTGTTTAGACTCGGGGTACGTGTTAGGTTGTTAGGTGTACACACTTCCCATAGAAATCAATGGGATGTCTGTCAGCAGCGAACTTGTACTTTCGCTATGGTCAGACTCCCATTGATTCCTATGGGATCCACCGCCTCCAGGCTGGCGGTTTGAAAACCAGGTACGCTGGGCCGTAAAAGTGCCGAGCGTACCTGCTAGTTTTTTGATAACTAGCAAAAGTAGTGAGAATGTGCCGCACGGAGTCCGGCAGATCGAAGCTTACGTCACAAAATTCTACTTTTGCCGGTCTGAAGCCTTTGATAACTAAGGCGAATCAGCCTCGCCACAAATACGCTGCGGAATTCCAGCGTATTTGAGGTTGACGGCTTGATAACTAGGCCCCTTAATGTCTGTAAACCCTAATGTGGACATTGAGCAACAGTCAACTTCAGCATCATCTTCCCAGACTTCTCCCTTGTGTGAAGAACATGTAGATGTCTCTGTTGGCCCAGAAAGTGATGTTTCACAGCAAAATAATTCTGAGGATGTGGATGAAGGTAATTTTTTTATTTTTTTTATTTATTTAGTTAACATATCATGTTCCTTATAAAAAATTACATCAAGTTTATTTTTATTTAGTGCAAGAAGTTACTACATCACCAGCATTACTTGCTGAAAACACTGAGGCAGCGTGTGGAAGTGACCAATTTGAAATTCCAGCAATTCAAAATATTGAATTCATCATTACCGGTATATATGTGGATATTTTTATTCATTTAGCATGTAAATTTAAACATCAATTTAAAGTGACAATGAACCCACATTCTTTATTTTGTGAATAAGATACAGCATGCAATTAAAATCAACTTTCTAGTTTACTCCTATTATCAAATGTTATACATTCTCTTGCTATCTTTATTGGAAAAGCAATAATGTAGGTTTAGTTGTTAGCACATTTTTGGCAATCAACCTGGGTTGTTCTTCTTGATTGTTGGATAAGTTCACGCACAAATAAACAACTGCTGACCAAAATAATTGCTGGCTCCTTAGCTTACATGCCTTCTTTTTCAAATCAAGATAGCAAGAATATAATTAAAATTTGATAATCGGAGTAAATTAGATATTTTCTTAAAATTGCATGTTCTATGAGTGTGTTCAGTGTCCCTTTAAGCGTTGTAATTTTTGAATATATATTAATTTTTTTATATGACAAAGTTCCCTATAGACCAATATGTAAATCCCCTGATCTATAACATGTTAGGATATCTCCTTACATCTGCAAAGTTTAACCCCAAAAACCTGCTTCAGATTTGTAAATAATGTTAAAAGCACTTGTAATGGATGTTTATTAATTATGCATCCATAAAAGGGATTTGTTATACATTAATGGATGCACAATATTTTATTTTCCCTACTTGTAATATAGAAATTAATATATAAATATGTTTCTAACTAATTTCATTTTCTTATTTTTTAAGATGATGAAAATGCAATTAGGTCAAATGTAGTTGATGCTGACAATGCAGAAGATTCTCAACCACATGAACAAGGTATGTATTCATTTACACCTTAACATGTTAATTTGCATGTTAATAAAGAATGTCACTTATGTGTGTGCATTTTTTATTTAAATGTAAAAATAAAATTACATTGTTGTCACAGTTTTTATTTTTAACACATGAACTATCAATTCCTTTTTTCTTTTTTTCTTTATCATAACAATATTTTAAATATGTGCTTAGTGCAATTACATTTTTAATGTAGTTTAATATGATATTTGTTTTATGTCTAACAGGAAAAAGGGAAGAGAATACATTGGATAAAATGTGTGTTTCTCCTGTTAAGTGTAGTCAGTCCACGGGTCATCCATTACTTATGGAATATATCTCTTCCTAACGGGAAACTGCAAGAGAATCACCCAGCAGAGCTGCTATATAGCTCCTCCCCTCACATATCATATTCAGTCATTCTCTTGCAGCCTAACTAAAAGGACGCTGTGAGAGATCTGTGGTGTTTTTTAACTTAGTTTATTTCTACAATCAAAAGTTTGTTATTTTAAATGGCACCGGAGTGTGCTGTTTATTCTCAGGCAGCATTAGAAGAAGAATCTGCCTGTGTATTTCTATGATCTTAGCAGACATAACTAAGATCCACTGGCTGTTCTCATCTGAGGAAAAGTGAGGTAACTTCAGAGAAGGGGAATAGCATGCAGGGCCCCCCTGCAACAAATGAGGTATGTGCAGTAAATTATTTTCTGAGGAATGAAATTGACTGAGAAAATACTGCTGATACCATTGTAAAGTAAGTTCAGCCTTAAATGCAGTGATAGCGACTGGTATCAGGCTGGTGTGTGTGTACACTGAATGTATTTTTCTAAGGAATGGAATTGACTCTGAAAATACTGTTAATACTGAAATAATGTATGAGCCTTAACTGCAGTAAAAGCGACTGGTAGCAGGCTTATTAATAATAATACATAGCTTTCAAATGTATGTTTAAAACGTTTACTGGCATGTTAATCGTTTTTTGTGAGGTACTTGGTGATAAAACTTATTGGGGCATGATTTTTACCACATGGCCATTTTTGTTTTCTGCATAGAAACAGTTTCTCAGCTTCCCCACTGTTGTAATATGAGTGGGAGGGGCCTATTTTAGCGCTTTTTTGCGCAGTAAAAATTCAGTCACAATCTGTCTACTTCATCCTCCATGATCCAGATCGTCTCTAGAGAGCTCAGGGGTCTTCAAAATCCATTTTGAGGGAGGTAATCAGTCACAGCAGACCTGTGACAGTGTGTTTGACTGTGAGAAAAACGTTAATTATATAATTGTTATCCGTTTTTGGGTATTAAGGGGTTAATCATCCATTTGCTGGTGGGTGCAATCCTTTGCTAACTTAATACATCTACTGTGAAAATTTGGTTGCTATAACTATTTTGGTCATTGTTATTTCAACTGTGTCAGTTTTTTGTGCTTCTTAAAGGCACAGTAGCGTTTTTTATATTGCTTGTAAATTTATTTTGAAAAGTATTTCCAAGTTTGCTAGTCTCATTGCTAGTTTGTTTAAACATGTCTGACTCAGATGAATCTCTTTGTTCACTATGTTTAAAGGCCAATGTGGAGCCCAATAGAAATTTGTGTACTAATTGCATTGACGCTACTTTAAATAAAAGTCAATCTTTACATGTAAAGAAATTATCACCAGACAACGAGGGGGAAGTTATGCCGACTAACTCTCCTCACGTGTCAGTACCTTCGCCTCCCGCTCAGGAGGTGCGTGATTTTGTGGCGCCAAGTACATCAGGGAGGCCCTTACAAATCACATTGCAAGACATGGCTACTGTTATGACAGAAGTATTATCTAAATTGCCAGAATTAAGAGGCAAGCGCGATAGCTCTGGGTTAAGGACAGAGCGCGCGGATGAGATGAGAGCCATGTCAGATACTGCGTCACAGTTTGCAGAACGTGAAGACGAAGAGCTTCATTCTGTGGGTGACGGATCTGATCCAGGGAGACTGGATTCAGAGATTTCCAATTTTAAATTTAAGCTAGAGAACCTCCGCACATTGCTAGGGGAGGTATTAGCGGCTCTGAATGATTGTAACATGGTTGCAATTCCAGAGAAATTATGTAGGTTGGATAGATACTATGCGGTACCGGTGTGTACTGACGTATTTCCTATACCAAAAAGGCTTACAGAGATTATTAGCAAGGAGTGGGATAGACCTGGTGTGCCTTTTACCCCTCCTCCCATATTTAGGAAAATGTTTCCTATTGACACCACCACACGAGACTTATGGCAGACGGTCCCTAAGGTGGAGGGAGCAGTTTCTACTTTAGCTAAGCGTACCACTATCCCGGTGGAGAATAGTTGTGCCTTTTCAGATCCAATGGATAAAAAATTAGAGGGTTACCTTAAGAAAATGTTTGTTCAACAAGGTTTTATTTTACAGCCCTATGCATGCATTGCGCCTGTCACTGCTGCGGCAGCATTCTGGTTTGAGTCTCTGGAAGAGGCCATTCGCTCAGCTCCATTGGATGAAATAATGAACAAGCTTAAAACACTTAAGCTAGCTAACGCATTTGTTTCTGATGCCGTTGTGCATTTAACCAAACTTACAGCTAAGAACTCCGGATTCGCCATCCAAGCGCGCAGAGCGCTATGGCTTAAATCCTGGTCAGCTGACGTGACTTCTAAATCTAAATTGCTTAATATTCCTTTCAAAGGGCAGACCTTATTCGGGCCCGGCTTGAAAGAAATTATTGCTGACATTACGGGAGGTAAGGGCCATGCTCTACCTCAGGACAGGGCCAAATCAAAGGCCAAACAGTATAATTTTCGTGCCTTTCGTAACTTCAAGGCAGGAGCAGCATCAACTTCCTCCGCTCCAAAACAGGAAGGAGCTGTTGCTCGTTACAGGCAGGGCTGGAAAGTTAACCAGTCCTGGAACAGGGGCAAGCAGGCCAAGAAACCTGCTGCTGCCCCCAAGACAGCATGAAGAGAGGGCCCCCTATCCGGAAACGGATCTAGTGGGGGCAGACTTTCTCTCTTCGCCCAGGCTTGGGCAAGAGATGTCCAGGATCCCTGGGCGTTGGAGATCATATCTCAGGGATATCTCCTGGACTTCAAAACTTCTCCTCCACGGGGGAGATTTCATCTTTCAAGGTTATCAGCAAACCAAACAAAGAAAGAGGCGTTTCTACGCTGTGTACAAGACCTCTTACTAATGGGGGTAATCCACCCAGTTCCGCGGACGGAACACGGGCAGGGATTCTATTCAAATCTATTTGTGGTTCCCAAGAAAGAGGGAACCTTCAGACCAATCTTGGACTTAAAAATCCTAAACAAAGAGTTCCATCATTCAAAATGGAAACTATTCGAACCATCCTTCCCATGATCCAAGAGGGTCAGTACATGACCACAGTGGACTTAAAGGATGCCTACCTTCACATACCGATTCACAAGGATCATTACCGGTATCTAAGATTTGCCTTCTTAGACAGGCATTACCAGTTTGTAGCTCTTCCCTTCGGATTAGCTACGGCTCCAAGAATCTTTACAAAGATTCTAGGCTCACTTCTGGCGGTACTAAGACCGCGAGGCATAGCGGTGACTCCGTACCTAGACAACATTCTGATACAAGCGTCAAGTTTTCAAACTGCCAAGTCTCATACAGAGATAGTTCTGGCATTTCTGAGGTCGCATGGGTGGAAGGTGAACGTGGAAAAGAGTTCTCTATTACCACTTACAAGAGTTCCCTTTCTAGGGACTCTTATAGATTCTGTAGAGATGAAAATTTACCTGACAGAGGCCAGGTTATTAAAACTTCTAAATGCTTGCCGTGTCCTTCACTCCATTCCACACCTGTCAGTAGCTCAGTGCATGGAAGTAATCGGCTTAATGGTAGCGGCAATGGACATAGTACCATTTGCGCGCCTGCATCTCAGACCGCTGCAATTGTGCATGCTAAGTCAGTGGAACGGGGATTACTCAGATTTGTCCCCTCTTCTAAATCTGGATCAAGAGACCAGAGATTCTCTTCTATGGTGGCTTTCTCGGCCACATCTGTCCAAGGGGATGACCTTTCGCAGGCCAGATTGGACGATTGTAACAACAGACGCCAGATTTCTAGGCTGGGGCGCAGTCTGGAATTCCCTGAAAGCTCAGGGATTATGGACTCAGGAGGAGAAACTCCTCCCAATAAATATTCTGGAATTAAGAGCAATATTCAATGCTCTCCTAGCTTGGCCTCAGTTAGCAACTCTGAGGTTCATCAGATTTCAGTCGGACAACATCACGACTGTGGCTTACATCAACCATCAAGGGGGAACCAGAAGTTCCCTAGCGATGTTGGAAGTCTAAAAGATAATTCGCTGGGCAGAGTCTCACTCTTGCCACCTGTCAGCGATCTACATCCCAGGCGTGGAGAACTGGGAGGTGGATTTTCTAAGTCCCCAGACTTTTCATCCGGGGGAGTGGGAACTTCATCCGGAGGTCTTTGCTCAACTGATTCATCGTTGGGGCAAACCAGATCTGGATCTCATGGCGTCTCGTCAGAACGCCAAGCTTCCTTATTACGGATCCAGGTCCAGGGACCCGGGAGCGGTGCTGATAGATGCTCTGACAGCCCCTTGGATCTTCAACATGGCTTATGTGTTTCCACCATTCCGATGCTTCCTCGTTTGATTGCCAAGATCAAACAGGAGAGAGCTTCAGTGATTCTGATAGCGCCTGCGTGGCCACGCAGGACCTGGTATGCAGACCTAGTGGACATGTCGTCCTGTCCACCGTGGTCTCTACCTCTGAGACAGGACCTTCTAATTAAGGGTCCTTTCAACCATCCAAATCTAATTTCTCTGAGGCTGACTGCATGGAGATTGAACACTTGATTCTATCAAAGCGTGGCTTCTCGGAGTCGGTTATTGATACCTTAATACAGGCTAGGAAGCCTGTTACCAGAAAAATTTACCATAAGATATGGCGTAAATATTTATATTGGTGCGAATCCAAGAGTTACTCATGGAGTAAGGTTAGGATTCCTAGGATATTGTCCTTTCTACAAGGGGGTTTAGAAAAGGGCTTATCTGCTAGTTCGTTAAAGGGACAGATTTCTGCTCTGTCTATTCTTCTACACAAACGTCTGGCTGAAGTTCCAGACGTTCAGGCTTTCTGTCAGGCTTTAACTAGGATTAAGCCTGTGTTTAAGACTGTTGCTCCGCCGTGGAGCTTAAACTTAGTTCTTAATGTTCTTCAAGGCGTTCCATTTGAACCCCTTCATTCCATTGATATCAAGCTGTTATCTTGGAAAGTTCTGTTTTTGATGGCTATTTCCTCGGCTCGAAGAGTCTCTGAGTTATTTGCCTTACATTGTGATTCTCCTTATCTGATTTTTCATTCAGACAAGGTAGTCCTGCGTACTAAACCTGGGTTCTTACCTAAGGTAGTTACTAACAGGAATATCAATCAAGAGATTGTTGTTCCATCATTGTGTCCTAACCCTTCTTCAAAAAAGGAACGACTTTTGCATAATCTGGACGTAGTCCGTGCCCTGAAATTCTATTTGCAGGCAACTAAAGATTTTCGTCAAACTTCATCCCTGTTTGTCGTTTACTCTGGACAGAGAAGAGGTCAAAAGGCTTCGGCTACCTCTCTCTCTTTTTGGCTTCGTAGCATAATACGCTTAGCCTATGAGACTGCTGGACAGCAGCCTCCTGAAAGGATTACAGCTCATTCTACTAGAGCTGTGGCTTCCACCTGGGCCTTTAAAAATGAGGCCTCTGTTGAACAGATTTGCAAGGCTGCGACTTGGTCTTCGCTTCACACTTTTTCAAAATTTTACAAATTTGACACTTTTGCTTCTTCGGAGGCTATTTTTGGGAGAAAGGTACTTCAGGCAGTGGTTCCTTCTGTTTAATGTTCCTGCCTTGTCCCTCCCTTCATCTGTGTACTTTAGCTTTGGTATTGGTATTCCATAAGTAATGGATGACCCGTGGACTGACTACACTTAACAGGAGAAAACATAATTTATGCTTACCTGATAAATTCCTTTCTCCTGTAGTGTAGTCAGTCCACGGCCCGCCCTGTTTTTACGGCAGGTATAAATTTTAATTAAACTCCAGTCACCACTGCACCCTATGGTCCCTCCTTTCTCGTCTGCTTTGGTCGAATGACTGAATATGATATGTGAGGGGAGGAGCTATATAGCAGCTCTGCTGGGTGATTCTCTTGCAGTTTCCTGTTAGGAAGAGATATATTCCATAAGTAATGGATGACCCGTGGACTGACTACACTACAGGAGAAAGGAATTTATCAGGTAAGCATAAATTATGTTTTTGCTAGAGAATATAAACACCAATCTCACCGTTTTAAAAGACTCTATGCTTCACAATTTTTGAAAAAATAAACTTCACAATCAAAAAGTAACAAGACTTTAACGAGAGTGATTGAAAATCAAAAAGAACAGCAAGCTATAATGTTCAGAGAAAGAAGGTGGGAGGGAAGGGCATTTTATTCTGGGGTTAAAACACGTGGTGGACCATTTTATCACCCACATTAATATCTTATGTTTATTTTTTTGTTTGTTTGTTTGAAAGTTATTAAAAAAGAATGTTTACAATTGGTCTCTTTATTTTTTTTGAGTTATACACCATACAACACATTACATATTTTTCACACATGTATTAAAGGGACATGTACATTTGATTTATGATTTCAGTGTGGGGTGTTCACAAGTATGATTATATAATTAATGAACATGGATGTATATATCATTATCAAATCATGTTCTTACTTATATTAGTTTATAATACACATATTTGTCTGCATATTTGTGTGCACTGTCCCTTTAATATTTTTCAAAAATAAACCTTACAAATATTTTACCAGTTTTTTTTAGCTTCATTTATTTTAAATTACTATGTTTAACTCAAAGAATAATAATATACACATATTAAATTTATTTTCTTTTTCTATATTTTCTTATTGGTTTTTTACTAGCTTGAAGATTACCATCAGAATTCTGATTTCCTTTTCTTTTTCCATCAGAAATTAAAACATCCGAATTTATTCCATCAATATCTGAATTACCTAAATTGGTTAATTCGGTTACAAATGAATTTAGATTTTCTGAAGAACTAACATTTAAATTTAAAGGAGTATTAGTACAATCATTTTTTTGACATAGAAAAATGTGTTCCAAATGTGTATTACTTTTTTCCACAGAATCATTTAATTTTTTAATAGCATGATTTTGTTTAACTATTTCTTCCTTAAATTCAAGCATTGTGTTATTCATAATCTCAAGTCTGTTGCGTAATAAATCATTATGTTGTATTAATTTATAACTAAATTCACCAACATCCTTATAAAATTAATTGTCCTCAGGATTGTTCTCATTTTCTGATTGTAATGTTTATGAGCTGCTTATTCTATTTTCAATATTTTATATGTTTAACCAAATTTTTCCTTTTCTTTTACTGAACTCTTCTCTGAAACTGCAGATATATTACTTCTGTATTTTCCAATAAGTGATGTATCTTTAACAACTTACTTTTAGCCTAATAAGTATGTATCAGTACATCTTAAAGTTATGGCTTCTCCCATACATCGTTTTCTAAATATCTGAAACTCAAGGTAAAATCCAAGGCTTCTCTGTACAGTATCAACTTCTCAATCCAATTAGCCAACTAGCTTCTGGTCACATTCCAAGAAAACATATCTCCCAAATTTTAACATAGAGGACCTGTTTTTTTCCCCCTTTCCTAGTAACCACTAATCACGTGAGATTTATTGGCCAATCATTATCAGCCAATTAGCTCTCTGCTTTGTAAGGAACTGTAATAGTATAAAAATGCATGAATATGAAAATGTGGTAGTCTTGCGTTACTGTTTTTTGTGCTGGGACACTGTTGCAACAGTGTAATAAAGATTACCTCTCCTGAGGTGAGCCCTTGTTTGATAAATATCTGGTCTGGACCTCTTTATTACTGCACCTGAGACGAGCTCACTCACGACAGTAACTTGGCGACTCTGGTGGGACGTGCTTCAGGTCGACCTTTCCGTGCCTCCCTGGCTGGGAACCAACATCTGCGCGCACCCATCTGATTCAGGTCTATAGCTTACCTGTGGGAGGTTTTGTCTTGTTGGCCAGGGAGTCCCGGGGGGCGATAAGGGAGTATGTCCTGAGGAACAGACCACAAACAACGGACACAATCTACCCCTTGGACCAGTCTGTGAGTGTCTTCTTGTCTCTTTTGCGTTCATGTACGTGTAATATATGTTGTGGGTCTTTTACCCTGTTTTTGTTTTATATACTGGATCACTATTAAATTCAGTGGGACATCTGTCTGGCAGTTAAACACCATTTGGGTGCCAGCCCACTATAAAATAAAGTTTCAGGTTGTAGGGATTTTACAGAGGCAGAAATAGTGATCCAAGGCATATTGTGATTTGACTATAGTGCAAATCTCCCCCGCTAAGCAGGGATGTTGAGGTAGTGTCCATCCGGTAACTGCAGGGACTTGATTGACTATAGTGCTAATCTCTCCCGCCAAGCAGAGACGTTAAGGAATTGTCCGTCCGAAAACTGTAGGGACTTGATTAGGAATTAGAGTGAGGTGTGGATTTTGATGGGTTAAAGTGCCCCTTTTTTTGGTCTAATTTTTGTAGACTGGGCACTTTGTCATCAAAATTTACATTCACTTTAAGGAACAGGGATATAATAATGGGAACCCGGCTGTCTAAAGTAGATAAAGACTCTCCCCTTGTTAAAGTATATGCAAATTAGGGAAAACTCAGTACTGCTTGGTTATAAAAAAAATAGACCTTATACTTTGTGCACAGAGCTCTGAGTTTCCTATACTCTCAGCCTTGATTCTGAATTAAGGTGGCCGAGATTTGGGTCCTTTGAGCTGCCTAAATTAATTGCCCTCCGCAATCTTCTGGTTGATATATGCCCTGACCAGATGGACTACTATTATCTTTTTGAGAATAGTAGAGTTGCGGACGTCAAAACCCAAATGAAAATGTGTTTTATGTATTACTAAAAGTTTCATGTATGTTAACATTGCTTTAGAATAAATGCTGGGAGTGAAATATTTGAGGTATGCGAGTTGATATGAATTTTGTGTACAATCGCTGCAAAAGAAAGCTGGCCTTGATGTTTGATGCAGGCTGGAGCTGTGTGTGTGTATCAGGAATTCTTAGCTAAGAAATTTGATGACGTAATGATTCGCTTGTTATTGCTGTAACTTGGTTTTAAAGTCATATGTATGTTCTTAATTTTGTGCGCCAATAATAGCATTTTTTTTTCGTTTTAAGTGATATTTGTTTTATGTATGGGCTGATAAGAGATTTAATGTGTTTCCATCTGTTTGAGGCATATAAAATATATGCAAGTGAAGTAACTAAGGACTTTGAAAGTGTGACGGTGTTTGTCATTTTTGTCACGCTCTAGTAAATATGAGAGTTTTATTGGTATGTGATTAATGGGTTAAGTATGTTGTATTTGCAAGTATTTGTTTGTGGAAAAGATAAAAAAACGTGTCTTGTTTGCCATTGGAGTACTGCTTCTTTATACATGATAAATGGTCAGCCATTAGGCGGACAGTACACTGTAAAATTGTTTTTATATTAATGTATTTTCAATGACTTGTTATACAAGCTGCATAGTATAAAATATAGGAGAAATTGCATTTGCAAGTTTATTTGTATATATATATGAAGTAGCTGGTTTTATGCTTTCAAAACACAGTTGATTGCAATGGGTTGAATTTTAGATAATAAGAATATCTCATTGTGTTATATTTGTCTGTAAAATCGGAGCTCAGTGCTTAGACAGAGCAATGGAAAATTGTCATTTTATTACTTAAAGGACCAGTTCACTCATGGGAAAGGGGTTCATGAGTAGCAATAACACTGGATTAACAAGAAAAGAAGATAATACATAAAATGTAGTAGTTTGTAAAATATATTTTTTTTTTTTACATTTTTTATCTTCTTCTTTGCAGTTCAGCTAAATGTCCCTGGAATGCCCTGATTAAAGGGCAGTGCTACAATGCTTTATTACCCTGCCCCATGGCCAATCAAAGTGCTTTAGTAAATGATATGCTAAAGACAGTAAACCTCCAATGTGCACACACAATCGGCAGATAACAAAATAAATTTAAATATCACTCCCCACACTTTACACTCAGGTTTTATAAAATTTTCATGATTCAGATGCAGCATGTAATTTTAAACAACTTTCCAATTTACTTCCATTAAAAATAATGTGCACAGTCTTTTATATTTACACTTTTTTTTGAGTCACCAACTCCTACTGAGCATGTGCAAGAACTCAGACTATACGTATATGCATTTTTGATTGGCTGATTGCTATCACATGGTACAGGGGGAGTGGAAATATACATAACTTAGAAATGTGTTAGAAAAGAATCTACTACTCATTTGAAATTCAGACTAAATGCTATTGTATTGTCTTGTTATCTTGCATTTGTTGATTATGCAAATCTGCTGTGTTTACTGGTCCTGTCTCTGGGAGCATAATAATTGCATAAGACCTGGATGATTTTCTATATTTTTACTTTAGTTTGTTTTACAATAGTTTGCTTACATAATCACCTTGTGCAGACCTTTCCTTGTATATATACAGGGAGTGCAGAATTATTAGGCAAATTAGTATTTTGACCACATCATCCTCTTTATGCATGTTGTCTTACTCCAAGCTGTATAGGCTTGAAAGCCTACTACCAATTAAGCATATTAGGTGATGTGCATCTCTGTAATGAGAAGGGGTGTGGTCAAATGACATCAACACCCTATATCAGGTGTGCATAATTATTAGGCAACTTCCTTTCCTTTGGCAAAATGGGTCAAAAGAAGGACTTGACAGGCTCAGAAAAGTCAAAAATAGTGAGATATCTTGCAGAGGGATGCAGCACTCTTAAAAGCTTCTGAAGCGTGATCATCGAACAATCAAGCGTTTCATTCAAAATAGTCAACAGGGTCGCAAGAAGCGTGTGGAAAAACCAAGGTGCAAACTGCCCATGAACTGAGAAAAGTCAAGCGTGCAGCTGCCAAGATGCCACTTGCCACCAGTTTGGCCATATTTCAGAGCTGCAACATCACTGGAGTGCCCAAAAGCACGAGGTGTGCAATAGTCAGAGACATGGCCAAGGTAAGAAAGGCTGAAAGACGACCACCACTGAACAAGACACACAAGCTGAAATGTCAAGACTGGGCCAAGAAATATCTCAAGACTGATTTTTCTAAGGTTTTATGGACTGATGAAATGAGAGTGAGTCTTGATGGGCCAGATGGATGGGCCCGTGGCTGGATTGGTAAAGGGCAGAGAGCTCCAGTCCGACTCAGATGCCAGCAAGGTGGAGGTGGAGTACTGGTTTGGGCTGGTATCATCAAAGATGAGCTTGTGGGGCCTTTTCGGATTGAGGATGGAGTCAAGCTCAACTCCCAGTCCTACTGCCAGTTTCTGGAAGACACCTTCTTCAAGCAGTGGTACAGGAAGAAGTCTGCATCCTTCAAGAAAAAACATAATTTATGCTTACCTGATAAATTCCTTTCTCCTGTAGTGTAGTCAGTCCACGGGTCATCCATTACTTATGGGATATTAACTCCTCCCTAACAGGAAGTGCAAGAGGATCACCCAAGCAGAGCTGCTATATAGCTCCTCCCCTCTACGTCATACCCAGTCATTCGACCGAAAACCAAACGAGAAAGGAGAAACTATAGGGTGCAGTGGTGACTGGAGTATAATTTAAAATTTAGGCCTGCCATAAAAAACAGGGCGGGCCGTGGACTGACTACACTACAGGAGAAAGGAATTTATCAGGTAAGCATAAATTATGTTTTCTCCTGTTAAGTGTAGTCAGTCCACGGGTCATCCATTACTTATGGGATACCAATACCAAAGCTAAAAGTACACGGATGACGGGAGGGACAGGCAGGCTCTTTACACGGAAGGAACCACTGCCTGAAGAACCTTTCTTCCAAAAATAGCCTCCGAAGAAGCAAAAGTGTCAAATTTGTAAAATTTAGAAAAAGTGTGAAGTGAAGACCAAGTCGCAGCCTTGCAAATCTGTTCAACAGAGGCCTCATTCTTAAAGGCCCAAGTGGAAGCCACAGCTCTGGTAGAATGAGCTGTAATTCTTTCAGGAGGCTGCTGTCCAGCAGTCTCATAGGCTAAACGTATTATGTTACGAAGCCAAAAGGAGAGAGAGGTGGCCGAAGCCTTTTGACCTCTCCTCTGTCCAGAATAAACGACAAACAGGGAAGAAGTTTGTCGAAAATCTTTAGTTGCCTGTAAATAAAATTTCAGGGCACGGACAACGTCCAGATTGTGCAGAAGACGTTCCTTCTTTGAAGAAGGGTTGGGGCACAATGATGGAACAACAATCTCTTGATTGATATTCCTGTTGGTAACTACCTTAGGTAAAAACCCAGGTTTAGTACGCAGGACTACCTTGTCTGAATGAAAAATCAGATAAGGAGAATCACAATGTAAGGCAGATAACTCAGAGACTCTTCGAGCCGAGGAAATAGCCATTAAAAACAGAACTTTCCAAGATAACAGCTTGATATCAATGGAATGAAGGGGTTCAAACGGAACACCCTGTAAAACGTTAAGAACTAAGTTTAAACTCCATGGCGGAGCAACCGTTTTAAACACAGGCTTAATCCTGGCCAAAGCCTGACAAAAAGCCTGAACGTCTGGAACTTCTGACAGACGTTTGTGTAGAAGGATGGACAAAGCTGAGATTTGTCCCTTCAACGAACTAGCGGATAAACCCTTTTCTAAACCTTCTTGTAGAAAGGATAATATCCTAGGAATCCTAACCTTACTCCATGAGTAACTCTTGGATTCGCACCAATGCAAGTATTTGCGCCATATTTTATGGTAAATTTTCCTGGTAACAGGCTTCCTAGCCTGTATCAAGGTATCAATCACTGACTCCGAAAATCCACGCTTTGATAGAATCAAGCGTTCAATCTCCATGCAGTCAGCCTCAGAGAAATTAGATTTGGATGCTTGAAGGGACCTTGCACCAGAAGGTCCTGTCTCGGAGGTAGAGACCATGGTGGACAGGACGACATGTCCACTAGGTCTGCATACCAGGTCCTGCGTGGCCACGCAGGCGCTATTAGAATCACCAATGCTCTCTCCTGTCTGATCCTGGCAATCAGTCGAGGAAGCATCGGGAAGGGTGGAAACACATAAGCCATGTTGAAGGCCCAAGGTGCTGTCAGAGCATCTATCAGAATCGCTCCCGGATCTCTGGACCTGGATCCGTAATAAGGAAGTTTGGCGTTCTGGCGAGACGCCATGAGATCGAGATCTGGCCTGCCCCAACGTCGAAGAAGTTGGGCAAAGATCTCCGGATGAAGTTCCCACTCCCCCGGATGAAAAGTCTGGCGACTTAGGTAATCCGCTTCCCAGTTCTCCACTCCTGGGATGTGGATCGCTGATAGGTGGCAAGAGTGAGACTCTGCCCATTGCATTATCTTTGATACCTCCATCATTGCTAGGGAGCTCCTTGTTCCTCCCTGATGGTTGATGTAAGCCACAGTCGTGATGTTGTCCGACTGAAACCTGATGAACCTCAGAGTTGCTAACTGAGGCCAAGCCAGAAGAGCATTGAAAACTGCTCTTAATTCCAGAATATTTATGGGAAGGAGACTCTCCTCCTGAGTCCAAGATCCCTGAGTCTTCAGGGAATTCCAGACAGCGCCCCAACCTATCAGGCTGGCGTCTGTTGTTACAATTGTCCAATCTGGCCTGCTGAAAGGCATCCCCTTGGAAAGATGTGGCCGAGAGAGCCACCATAGAAGAGAATTTCTGGTCTCTTGATCCAGATTCAGCATAGGGGACAAATCTGAGTAGTCCCCATTCCACTGACTTAGCATGCACAATTGCAGTGGTCTGAGATGCAGGCGTGCAAATTGAACTATGTCCATTTCCGCAACCATTAAGCCGATTACCTCCATGCATTGAGCCACTGACGGGCGTGGAATGGAATGAAGGACCCGGCAAGCATTTAGAAGTTTTGTTAACCTGACCTCTGTCAGATAAATCTTCATTTCTACAGAATCTATAAGAGTCCCTAAGAAGGGAACTCTTGTGAGTGGCAAAAGAGAACTCTTTTCCTCGTTCACTTTCCACCCATGTGACCTTAGAAATGCCAGTACTAACTCTGTATGAGACTTGGCAGTTTGGAAACTTGACGCTTGTATCAGAATGTCGTCTAGGTACGGAGCTACCGATATTCCTCGCGGTCTTAGAACCGCCAGAAGAGACCCCAGAACCTTTGTGAAGATTCTTGGAGCAGTAGCTAACCCGAAGGGCAGAGCTACAAACTGGTAGTGCCTGTCTAGAAAGGCAAACCTTAGGTACCGGTAATGGTCTTTGTGAATCGGTATGTGAAGGTAGGCATCCTTTAAATCCACTGTGGTCATGTATTGACCCTTCTGGATCATGGGTAAGATTGTCCGAATAGTTTCCATTTTGAACGATGGAACTCTTAGGAATTTGTTTAGGATCTTTAAGTCCAAGATTGGTCTGAAGGTTCCTTCTTTCTTGGGAACCACAAACAGATTTGAGTAAAACCCCTGTCCGTGTTCCGACTGCGGAACCGGGTGGATCACTCCCATTAGTAACAGATCTTGTACACAGCGTAGAAATGCCTCTTTCTTTATCTGGTTTGTTTACAACCTTGAAAGATGAAATCTCCCTTTTGGAGGAGAAGTTTTGAAGTCCAGAAGATATCCCTGAGATATGATCTCTAACGCACAGGGATCCTGGAATCTCTTGCCCAAGCCTGGGCGAAGAGAGAAAGTCTGCCCCCTACTAGATCCATTTCCGGATTGGGGGCCCTCACTTCATGCTGTCTTAGGGGCAGCAGCAGGTTTTCTGGCCTGCTTGCCCTTGTTCCAGGTCTGGTTAGGTTTCCTGTCTGTAACGAGCAACAGTTCCTTCCTGTTTTGGAGCGGAGGAAGTTGATGCTGCTCCTGCCTTGAAGTTACGAAAGGCACGAAAATTAGACTGTCTAGCCCTTGGTTTGGCTCTGTCTTGAGGCAGGGCATGGCCCTTACCTCCAGTAATGTCAGCGATAATTTCTTTCAAACCAGGCCCAAATAATGTCTGCCCTTTGAAAGGTATGTTAAGCAATTTAGATTTAGAAGGCACATCGGCTGACCAGGATTTTAGCCACAGCGCTCTGCGCGCCTGAATGGCGAATCCGGAATTCTTGGCCGTAAGTTTAATTAGATGTACTACGGCATCAGAGATAAAAGAATTAGCTAGCTTAAGGGTTTTAAGCTTGTTTGTAATCTCATCCAATGGAGCTGATTCAAGGGTCTCTTCCAGAGACTCAAACCAGAATGCCGCCGCCGCCGTGACCGGCGCAATGCATGCAAGGGGTTGCAATATAAAACCTTGTTGAACAAACATTTTCTTAAGGTAACCCTCTAACTTTTTATCCATTGGATCTGAAAAAGCACAGCTATCCTCCACCGGGATAGTGGTACGCTTAGCTAAAGTAGAAACTGCTCCCTCCACCTTAGGGACCGTCTGCCACAAGTCCCGTGTAGTGGCGTCTATTGGAAAAAAAATTCTGAATATAGGAGGGGGTGAGAAAGGCACACCGGGTCTATCCCACTCCTTGTTAACAATTTCAGTAAGTCTTTTAGGTATAGGAAAAACGTCAGTACACGTTGGTACCTCAAAATATTTATCCAACCTACATATTTTCTCTGGGATTGCAACCGTGTTACAATCATTCAGAGCCGCTAACACCTCCCCTAGTAACACACAGAGGTTCTCAAGTTTAAATCTGAAATTTGAAATGTCTGAATCCAGTTTATTTGGATCAGATCCGTCACCCACAGAATGAAGCTCTCCGTCTTCATGTTCTGCAAATTGTGACGCAGTATCTGACATGGCCCTAGTATTTGATGTACTTGGCGTTACAATATCACGCACCTCCTGAGCGGGAGATGCAGGTACTGACACGTGAGGTAAGTTAGTCGGCATATCTTCCCCCTCGCTGTCTGGTGAATTTTTATTAACATGTACAGATTGACTTTTATTTAAAGTAGCATCAATGCGATTAGTACATAAATTTCTATTGGGCTCCACATTGGCCTTTGAACATATTGCACAAAGAGATTCCTCATTGTCAGACATGTTTAACAAACTAGCAATTAGCCTAGCAAGCTTGGAAAATACTTTTCAAATAAATTTACAAGCAATATAAAAAACGTTACTGTGCCTTTAAGAAGCACACAAAAAACTGTCACAGTTGAAATAACAATGAACCGGATTAGTTATAGAAACCAAATTTTCACAGTAAATGCATTAAGTTAGCCAAGGATTGCACCCATTAGCAAATGGATTATTAACCCTTTAATACCAAAAAAACGGATAATAAAATATATAAAGTTTTTTATCACAGTCAAAGCACAATCTCACAGGTCTGCTGTGAGTGATTACCTCCCTCAAACTAGCTTTGGAGACCCCTGAGCTCTGGTAGAGACGTCCTGGATCATGCAGAGAGAATAAGGAAGGCTGTGACTGAATTTTTGATGCGTAGTAAAAGCGCCAAAATAGGCCCCTCCCACTCATAATACAACAGTGGGGAAGCTTAGTAAACTGATTCTATTCGAAATAAACGAAAGCCAAGTGGAAAATAATGCCCATAAAATTTTTCACCAAGTACCTCAGAGAAAAAAAACGATTAACCTGCCAGTAAACGTTTTAATATAAATATATGAAATGATATTACAAGCCTGTTGCTAGTCGCTCTCACTGCAGAAAGGCTATAAGTTATATGTATACAGTATTTTCTTAGTGAAGTGCCATTCCCCAGAAATACCTCAGTGCCAACATACATACATAACAGCCTGATACCAGTTGCTACTACTGCATTTAAGGCTGTACTTACATTATATCGGTATTAGCAGTATTTTCTCAGTCAATTCCATTCCTTAGAAAATAATATACTGCAACATACCTCTTTGCAGGTGAACCCTGCCCGCTGTCCCCTGTTCTGAAGTTACCTCAATCCCCAGAATGGCCGAGAACAGCAAATGGATCTTAGTTACGTCCGCTAAGATCATATACAAACTCAGGTAGATTCTTCTTCTACAACTGCCTGAGAAAAAACAACACACTCCGGTGCCATTTAAAACAACAAACTTTTGATTGAAGAAATAAAAAACTAAATTTAATAACCACACTCCTCTCACACATCCTATCTATTAGTTAGGTGCAAGAGAATGACTGGGTATGACGTAGAGGGGAGGAGCTATATAGCAGCTCTGCTTGGGTGATCCTCTTGCACTTCCTGTTAGGGAGGAGTTAATATCCCATAAGTAATGGATGACCCGTGGACTGACTACACTTAACAGGAGAAACATGATTTTCATGCAGGACAATGCTCCATCACACGCGTCCAAGTACTCCACAGCGTGGCTGGCAAGAAAGGGTATAAAAGAAGAAAATCTAATGACATGGCCTCCTTGTTCACCTGATCTGAACCCCATTGAGAACCTGTGGTCCATCATCAAATTTGAGATTTACAAGGAGGGAAAACAGTACACCTCTCTGAACAGTGTCTGGGAGGCTGTGGTTGCTGCTGCACGCAATGTTGATGGTGAACAGATCAAAACACTGACAGAATCCATGGATGGCAGGCTTTTGAGTGTCCTTGCAAAGAAAGGTGGCTATATTGGTCACTGATTTGTTTTTGTTTTGTTTTTGAATGTCAGAAATGTATATTTGTGAATGTTGAGATGTTATATTGGTTTCACTGGTAAAAATAAATAATTGAAATGGGTATATATTTGTTTTTTGTTAAGTTGCCTAATAATTATGCACAGTAATAGCCACCTGCACACACAGATATCCCCCTAAAATAGCTAAAACTAAAAACAAACTAAAAACTACTTCCAAAAATATTCAGCTTTGATATTAATGAGTTTTTTGGGTTCATTGAGAACATGGTTGTTGTTCAATAATAAAATGAATCCTCAAAAATACAACTTGCCTAATAATTCTGCACTCCCTGTATATAATATAAAATCTGTGAGACTAGCAGTAGAATAAAAAAAAGAGTTACATTTGCTTTCCAGCTGATTGAGGCTTCATGCCGATGTGGATTTGACTTCTGAGTTGAATACATACAGTTCTGTGTAAAAGTCTGTTCTAATACAGGAGTGGAATTGCATGTTGCAAACGTTTTTGTTTTGTTTTTTTAAGTTGCAAACAGAGAGATATCACTGACCTGAATGTATTCAAGCTCTAAAAAAAAACAAAAAAAAACTGCTCAACATGGAGCCAGGGAGTGGAGCATGTGCTATGCACAGAAGGCAGGGAAACCAAAGTGGCCGCAGAAAAAAAAGGAAAAAAAAAATATTTAAAGGGGTACTGGCAAACTCATATAAAATCTGAGATTTCAACAAAAAAATATTTACAGAGAAAGAAAATTAAGTTTATTGTATGCTCAGCACTAGTATATTTAACTATGTCAGCAGTTTCAATTCAAAATATTCTTAATTTGGGTAAACTGTCCCTTTAACAATCCTGCACACCACTGTGAGTGTGGTTTCTTATGCTGGCTTGTTTACTTAGGCTGATTGATAGATGAGACTCCAGTATAAAACTTTTACTATAGGTGGGAATACCACAGGCTAAATCAGCTATTTCAAATGCCAAAATAAAGGGCAAAGGAGCTTGTACAGGGACATCCTTTACACATTTATGTGCCACACGCAGTACACCTCTTACTCAATCAGAAAAATACACAACATTTTTTAAATCAACGTCTCACTAGGTATGAGACATTGCTTCTTGCACCTTCTAATATCACTATCATCCACTGTACCTCTCTCAACCCAGCAACTTTGTTACCTCTGCCTGATGATAGTACCCCACACAATGACTGTTTATCTGTATCTCTCTTTTCCTCCAAACCAAGGGATGACCTCTCTGATGTGCCTTTACCTAACCTGGATTGGACACTGTTCTGTGATGGAAGTTTGAGGATGGTGAATGTTTCTGGTGCAGTCATGACAGATTCTGTTATAGAGGCCGAGCCCCTCCCATCTCACTACAGTGCCCAAGCGGCTGAGCTACATGCACTCACACTTGCTTGTCAGCTCTCAAAGGACAGGTCAGTAAACATTTACACTGATAGTAAATATGCTTTAGGGATTGTATACGCCACTGGTCAATTATGGAAATTAAGGGGTTTTCTAACTTTTGCTGGTACCCAAATTGCCAATGCACCACAAGTTTCTGCGCTCCTTGACTCAATCCATTTACCCACTTCCATCTCTGTCATGCATTGCAAAGCACACACCCACTCACAGGAACCCATTTCACTTTGTAATAGTTATGCTGATCAAATTGCTTAGCATGCAGCTTCTCTGCCATTTACACTACATTGTCTTCTCTTTACACTTCTCTTCCTGAACAAACTGTTCACCTCTGGACTGTTCTTGGTCTTACCTGTGACTCTTTTGGTATCTGGTTCACTCCAGATGGATGCCTTGCTCTACCTCAACCGCACCTCTCTCATATGCTATCCTTTTTGCATAACCAAACACACTGAGGTATTACACAACTTGCTGAAACCCTTAACAGACAGTGGTTTGCCCCCCCCCCCCATCAAGCTGAAAAATGGGTTGTATTGAATTGTGAGACGTGCTCAATTCAATCCAAGGGGGGAACCTAAAGGCCCACCAGGCGGATGCCCATGGGCATTTCAAACTTTTGAATGTTTACAAATACCTCCCTGTAGGGGTTTCAAATATGTACTTGTGATAGTGGACCAACTTACTGGATGGGTCGAGGCCTTTCCTACAAGAACTGTGAAAGTCCAAGAAGTTGCCAAGTGAATGCTAAAAGAACTCATACCCAGGTTTGGCCTCCCCAGAGTAATTGAATCTAACAGAGGGATACATTTTACAAGTAATATTATTCAGCAACTGACATTAGCCTTAGGCTTTACTTGGCATCTTCATACCCCTTGTCATCCAGAAAAGCTCAGGCCAAGTGGAAAGAAAGAACCAGACCCTAAAACAGCCTTAAATGGGTAGATGCTGTGCCCCTAGCACTGTTTGGGACTCGCACAAACCATAGGGGGACCTTCAAGCTCTCACCATATGAACTGTTGTTTGGTAGGCCACCTCCTTTGTATAGTGCCAACACCTTACACCTGCCTGACCTTGCAGTAGGTGATGTATAACTAACTGCTTATCTTTTGCAACTGCAGACATTCTCTCCACAGACATGTCTCTCTCTCTCAGTCTTTGCCATTGGACATGACTGCACATCACTTCCAGTCAGGCGACTTCATTTTAGTCCAGACCTATCAAAAAAATCCACTGCAGCCTCTCTGGAAAGGTCCTTACTGGTTTTGCTGACTACTCCAACAACTATTAAAGTTGCCAAGGTCGACTCTTGGATCCACTACTCCATGTGTAAAAGATACAGCCCAGAAAAAGAAGCAGCCTGCAACAAGCCAAAGAAAGAAGAAGCTGGGGCAACCAAGGCCTCTGAAGAAGGGGTAACCAAGACCCCTGACAACGAGTGATTAATTCAGACCCTTCCTTGTTTGAAACTCAGACTAACCAGAAATAGTAAAATCCCACTATCTGAATGAGTGAAACTGAAAGATTTGTCTTCCTTACTCTTATTTTCATTGTCTCACTCCTCTGTTATCTTGAGTATGTCTCCTTTGTTTTGTGTCACACTTTTGACCATGTTCTCTTACTCTATTTCCCAATATGTGTCTCCTGGTCAGTGTGTTTCTTCTAACCCTTTTACTAAATACTCCTGTTCTGGTAACCTTGTATCTGTGGCAGTTTGCCCTCCCACTACTAGCTGCCCAACAAGTAATTATACTCAAAGTTCACAATAAAAGTCCTAAGGGTTTTGTTATCCAGTCTATTTGCATAGCCCCACTACTGAATGTGGTTTGAAAATTATGGAGTGGGTAGCTGATAAACGAAAGTTACCCCTCCTTGCTTGGTGTTCCCATATAACTACCTTTGCCACAACCCCTTCTTACTCCCATTATTCTATTCCCCGTAATGATAATTTACCTAATGCCCAATTGTCCACAGAGATTCTTTAGGTGAATGGGGACTAAACTCACACGTTGTCCTACTCCAAGCTATAGCTAATCACACTGAGGGCAATTGTTATATTTGTGCTTGCATTCCCACTCATAAGGGGGGTATTCCTCTTATGGGTATTAATGTTGATTTGTTTACCTTTGATTTGTCTACTTTTATTCCTCCAGGTACACCATTGTTCAACCTACCAGGTAATTTTATCTCTTTGGGAGGCACCTCATATGGTACTATCTGCAGGGAAATTGGCCAAGGTACGGTGCGGTTGGGTGCCTCCCTATGTGAGTATGTAATCTCCAGTAATGGCACTCATTTCCGGCTGGTAAATTCCTCTGGTATGATCCTAACTGTGAATTATAATCTCACTGCATTTTTTTTGTTTCCTCCAGGGCCCCAATTGTACTTTTGTTTCCCCATCCCTTGTACAATCTTTCCTCAGCAGACCACCCCCTTGGTTGTATTGGACATGTGAACAGACAGCGGTGTCAGTCCTCCCTGGTAACTGTACAGCCATCTGCTTCCTGGGTGTGGTAACCCCAGCTGTCCGTGTTGTTCCCATGCTGCCCTTGGGCCCAATTCACAATAAACGTGAATCTGGAAGCTCGCTGCTCCCCCTTGTCCAACAGTATGCTGGAGATTCAACTGGTCGAGCTATCCTCCTGGCCGTTGGTGTCTACCTGAATCATCAGGACATCATCATGTTATCTCCGATACTACAGACCTTCATGAATGAGAGTGCAGGAGTTGTTCAGAGTGTGGCCCAAGAGTTGAAGCAGCTTAGACAACTAGCATTGCAGAATAGGATGGCCCTTTGATTACTTCCTGGCTTCCAAAGGAGGGGAGGGGGGGTGTAGTCTTGTGAGCAAAGAATGTTGTACCTATGTTACTGATCAATCACTTAATTTGAGTCACCATCTCACAGTTATTAGGTCCCTATCCCAGGATGTCCAAGATGTGATTGATGACAAATTTGGCCTTGGAGGTATTTTTAACCATCTCTTTGATTGGCTACCTAATTTGGGATGGTTACACTCCCTTTTTCTGTATGGCATTGTTATTATAGTATGCCTTATCCTGATGTGTTGCTGTATACAATGTGTACCTGGTCTAATCTCTACATGCAAGAATGTTTTCACTGTGTCTCATTCTTCTCCCAAATACTTGTTTCCCTCTATCCGTTTTGAATCTCCCCACCATGTTGAGATCTCTCTTGACCCTGATTTCTTCTGAGTTCACCTACTTCTCTCCTACTCTATGTCTCTTTTGACCTCATGATCTTGCAATGTTATTGCCTACCCACCCGCTGTGTCCTAAAATTCCCTGTCTTATCCCTATGCAGAATGCACTACGTCCCTAGGATCGTCTAGAACTTTCCTACATTGGGAAACTGACCACGGAGAGACCATGGACCATCATCTAACTTGATGGCCACCCCGGTCGTAGCCTGTATACCCATAACCCACTCCTTTTTCCCTCCCTGGTGGTTTCTATTTCTTCATTGTCTTTCTGTATTGTTTTATTTTGCCTTCATATTGCATTGCCTTATACTTATACTCTCTCTATGTTTCCTTCACAGGTGCAGAATTCCTTCACCTCCCAAACATGCCATGACACTGAATGACAACCCACTATTCGCCATCAACTCTGCAAGAATGATGGGGATTGTTAATTGTTGTTAATAAATCTGGGAGGGGATGTTTCTGCACTATGTCACACACATATGTCATGCCACACACACATATACAGCATAGGAATGTTTAGGTAGTTGTCTACTCCACCCGATGGCGACTAGCGTCCTGTAATAGCGGAATTGCCTACTACCTAATAACTTCACCCCTACCTTGTTTTTGCTTACCCTCTTGTAGTCCTGTGAACCATCTTGGACGCGAGCACCCATGTACTAATAGCATTGTGATTGTCAAACCGCCATGAGTCGCATTTACTTTTTGTGATCGCGGCACTTTGACGTTTTCGATCAAAGGGGGGAATGTTATGAGCTGCTTATTCTATTTTCATTATTTTATATGTTTAACCAAATTTTTCCTTTTCTTTTACTGAACTCTTCTCTGAAACTGCAGATATATTACTTCTGTATTTTCCAATAAGTGATGTATCTTTAACAACTTACTTCTAGCCTAATAAGTATGTATCAGTACATCTTAAAGTTATGGCTTCTCCCATACATCGTTTTCTAAATATCTGAAACTCAAGGTAAAATCCAAGGCTTCTCTGTACAGTATCAACTTTTCAATCCAATTAGCCAACTAGCCTCTGGTCACATTCCAAGAAAACATATCTCCCAAATTTTAACATAGAGGATCTGTTTTTTTCCCCCCTTTCCTAGTAACCACTAATCACGTGAGATTTATTGGCCAATCATTATCAGCCAATTAGTTCTCTGCTTTGTAAGGAACTGTAATAGTATAAAAATGCATGAATATGAAAATGTGGTAGTCTTGCGTTACTGTTTTTTTGTGCTGGGACACTGTTGCAACAGTGTAATAAAGATTACCTCTCCTGAGGTGAGCCCTTGTTTGATAAATATCTGGTCTGGACCTCTTTATTACTGCACCTGAGATGAGCTCACTCACGACAGTAATTAATTATTTTCATTTTGTAAAAAAATAATTGTATGTTCAGATTCATTGCTATTGTTGTTTTCCTCCTCCTGTTCTATGTTACTATTTGAAAATGTGGCTTGTGATAAATCCAACACTACATTTATTGGTATTTCATTTTGAGATGATATATTGTTGGGTGGTAGTTCACTTTCAATACTTATTTCTTTATTAGCTATATTACATTCTTAGGCCTAGATTTAGAGTTCGGCGGTAGCCGTCAAAACCAGCGTTAGAGGCTCCTAACGCTGGTTTTGGCCGCCCGCTGGTATTTGGAGTCAGTGATTAAAGGGTCTAACGCTCACTTTTCAGCCGCGACTTTTCCATACCGCAGATCCCCCTACGCCATTTGCGTAGCCTATCTTTTCAATGGGATCTTTCTAACGCCGGTATTTAGAGTCGTTTCTGCAGTGAGCGTTAGAGCTCTAACGACAAGATTCCAGCCGCCTGAAAATAGCAGGAGTTAAGAGCTTTATGGCTAACGCCGGTTTATAAAGCTCTTAACTACTGTACCCTAAAGTACACTAACACTCATAAACTACCTATGTACCCCTAAACCGAGCTCCCCCCACATCGCCGCCACTCGATTAAAATTTTTAACCCCTAATCTGCCGACCGCCACCTACGTTATACTTATGTACCCCTAATCTGCTGCCCCTAACACCGCCGACCCCTATATTACATTTATTAACCCCTAATCTGCCCCCCACAACATCGCCGCCAGCTACTTAAAATAATTAACCCCTAATCTTCCGACCGCAAAGCGCCGCCACCTACGTTATCCCTATGTACCCCTAATCTGCTGCCCCTAACACCGCCGACCCCTATATTATATTTATTAACCCCTAATCTGCCCCCCTCAACGTCGCCGACACCTACCTACACTTATTAACCCCTAATCTGCCGAGCAGACCTGAGCGCTACTATAATAAAGTTATTAACCCCTAATCCGCCTCACTAACCCTATCATAAATAGTATTAACCCCCTAATCTGCCCTCCCTAACATCGTCGACACCTAACTTCAATTATTAACCCCTAATCTGACGACCGGAGCTCACCGCTATTCTAATAAATTGATTAACCCCTAAAGCTAAGTCTAACCCTAACACTAACACCCCCCTAAGTTAAATATAATTTACATCTAACGAAATAAATTAAACTCTTATTAAATAAATGATTCCTATTTAAAGCTAAATACTTACCTGTAAAATAAATCCTAATATAGCTACAATATAAATTATAATTACATTGTAGCTATTTTAGGATTAATATTTATTTTACAGGCAACTTTGTAATTATTTTAACCAGGTACAATAGCTATTAAATAGTTAAGAACTATTTAATAGCTAAAATAGTTAAAATAATAACAAATTTACCTGTAAAATAAATCCTAACCTAAGTTACAAATAAACCTAACACTACCCTATAAATAAAATAATTAAATAAACTACCTACAATTACCTACAATTAACCTAACACTACACTATCAATAAATTAATTAAACACAATTCCTACAAATAAATACAATTAAATAAACTAGCTAAAGTACAAAAAATAAAAAAGAACTAAGTTACAGAAAATAAAAAAATATTTACAAACATAAGAAACATATTACAACAATTTTAAACTAATTACACCTACTCTAATCCCCCTAATAAAATAACAAAGCCCCCCAAAATAAAAAATTCCCTACCCTATTCTAAATTAAAAAAGTTACAAGCTCTTTTACCTTACCAGCCCTGAACAGGGCCCTTTGCGGGGCATGCCCCAAGAAGTTCAGCTCTTTTGCCTGTAAAACAAAACATACAATACCCCCCCAAACATTACAACCCACCACCCACATACCCCTAATCTAACCCAAACCCCCCTTAAATAAACCTAACACTAATCCCCTGAAGATCTTCCTACCTTGTCTTCACCATCCAGGTATCACCGATCGGTCCTGGCTCCAAGATCTTCATCCAACCCAAGCGGGGGCTAGACATCCACTGAAGAAGTCCAGAAGAGGGTCCAAAGTCTTCCTCCTATCCGGCAAGAAGAGGACATCCGGACCGGCAAACATCTTCTCCAAGCGGCATCTTCGATCTTCTTCCATCCGGTGCGGAGCGGGTCCATGTTGAAGCAGGCGACGCGGATCCATCCTCTTCTTCCGATGTCTCCCGACGAATGACGGTTCCTTTAAGGGACGTCATCCAAGATGGCGTCCCTCGAATTCCGATTGGCTGATAGGATTCTATCAGCCAATCGGAATTAAGGTAGGAATTTTCTGATTGGCTGATGGAATCAGCCAATCAGAATCTAGTTCAATCCGATTGGCCGATCCAATCAGCCAATCAGATTGAGCTCGCATTCTATTGGCTGATCGGAACAGCCAATAGAATGCGAGCTCAATCTGATTGGCTGATTGGATCAGCCAATCGGATTGAACTTGATTCTGATTGGCTGATTCCATCAGCCAATCAGAAAATTCCTACCTTAATTCCGATTGGCTGATAGAATCCTATCAGCCAATCGGAATTCGAGGGACGCCATCTTGGATGACGTCCCTTAAAGGAACCGTCATTCATCGGGAGACATCGGAAGAAGAGGATGGATCCGCGTCGCCTGCTTCAACATGGACCCGCTCCGCACCGGATGGAAGAAGATCGAAGATGCCGCTTGGAGAAGATGTTTGCCGGTCCGGATGTCCTCTTCTTGCCGGATAGGAGGAAGACTTTGGACCCTCTTCTGGACTTCTTCAGTGGATGTCTAGCCCCCGCTTGGGTTGGATGAAGATCTTGGAGCCAGGACCGATCGGTGATACCTGGATGGTGAAGACAAGGTAGGAAGATCTTCAGGGGATTAGTGTTAGGTTTATTTAAGGGGGGTTTGGGTTAGATTAGGGGTATGTGGGTGGTGGGTTGTAATGTTGGGGGGGTATTGTATGTTTTGTTTTACAGGCAAAAGAGCTGAACTTCTTGGGGCATGCCCCGCAAAGGGCCCTGTTCAGGGCTGGTAAGGTAAAAGAGCTTGTAACTTTTTTAATTTAGAATTGGGTAGGGAATTTTTTATTTTGGGGGGCTTTGTTATTTTATTAGGGGGATTAGAGTAGGTGTAATTAGTTTAAAATTGTTGTAATATGTTTCTTATGTTTGTAAATATTTTTTTATTTTCTGTAACTTAGTTCTTTTTTATTTTTTGTACTTTAGCTAGTTTATTTAATTGTATTTATTTGTAGGAATTGTGTTTAATTAATTTATTGATAGTGTAGTGTTAGGTTAATTGTAGGTAATTGTAGGTAGTTTATTTAATTATTTTATTGATAGGGTAGTGTTAGGTTTATTTGTAACTTAGGTTAGGATTTATTTTACAGGTAAATTTGTTATTATTTTAACTATTTTAGCTATTAAATAGTTCTTAACTATTTAATAGCTATTGTACCTGGTTAAAATAATTACAAAGTTGCCTGTAAAATAAATATTAATCCTAAAATAGCTACAATGTAATTATAATTTATATTGTAGCTATATTATGATTTATTTTACAGGTAAGTATTTAGCTTTAAATAGGAATCATTTATTTAATAAGAGTTAATTAATTTCGTTAGATGTAAATTATATTTAACTTAGGGGGGTGTTAGTGTTAGGGTTAGACTTAGCTTTAGGGATTAATACATTTATTAGAATAGCGGTGAGCTCCGATCGGAAGATTAGGGGTTAATAATTGAAGGTAGGTGTCGGCGATGTTAGGGAGGGCAGATTAGGGGTTAATACTATTTATGATAGGGTTAGTGAGGCGGATTAGGGGTTAATAACTTTATTATAGTAGCGCTCAGGTCCGCTCGGCAGATTAGGGGTTAATAAGTGTAGGCAGGTGTCGGCGACGTTGTGGGGGGCAGATTAGGGGTTAATAAATATAATATAGGAGTCGGCGATGTTAGGGCAGCAGATTAGGGGTACATAGGGATAACGTAGGTTGCGGCGGTTTACGGAGCGGCAGATTAGGGGTTAAAAGTGTAATGCAGGGGTCAGCGATAGCGGGAGTGGCAGATTAGGGGTTAATAAGTGTAAGGTTAGGGGTGTTTAGACTCGGGGTACATGTTAGAGTGTTAGGTGCAGACGTAGGAAGTGTTTTCCCATAGGAAACAATGGGGCTGCGTTAGGAGCTGAACGCTGCTTTTTTGCAGGTGTTAGGTTTTTTTTCAGCTCAAACAGCCCCATTGTTTCCTATGGGAGAATCGTGCACGAGCACGTTTTTGATGCCGGCCGCGTCCGTAAGCAACTCTGGTATCGAGAGTTGCATTTGCGGTAAAAATGCCCTACGCTCCTTTTTTGGAGCCTAACGCAGCATTTGTTTTAACTCTCGATACCAGAGTTAAATTTATGGTGCGGCCAGAAAAAAGCCCGCGGAGCGTTAACAGCCCTTTTACCGCCGAACTCTAAATCTAGGCCTTAATTATCAAACATTTCATTTTCATTAATATTAGATTCATTACGATCCAATGATGGTCTCAAGATTTTCTTGTGAGCTTTCATTTCGTTCTTCTGCCACTAAAAAAAAATGTTTTTTGTTTATTTTATATTTATTATTTCACATACATATTTAAAATTACATTATCCAGAAACATAACCAAAATTACCTGTTCTTACACCAATATTAGTAAGTCCAGGAACTCCAGAAACCATTGCAGCTGAGATTAATTCTTTAATTATTTTTTCAGATTCAGAGTATGTGATTGATACATATGTTCCAACACCTGTTTTCATTCTTTCAGTTTTTTCTTTTCCCATTTTTGCTTTAACTTTAATTTTTAAATCAGAGTATCTTTTTTTGCATTTGGTCACTGATCTGGGCCTAACACCTACAGCTGATACAGATTTTGCAATTTTTTCCCATATTGAATTCTTTTCAAAATTAGAAGTTTTTGCAGACATGGATCCAAACAGTTTATCATAATACATTTGCATTTGCTGTGCTAATACAAGATTTTCCTCTTCTGTGAATGCAGGGTTTCTACCAGACTCACTATTTTGTGATGATACTCCAGTTGGTAGAACCTATGAATACATTTTAAATTTCTTTTTAATAAAATAACATTACCATTAAATGTCATATTTCTTTAAATAAATAAAAGTAAATGTAAAATAACATATACAATATATATATATATATATATATATATATATATATATATATATATATGTGTAACAAACACTCGCCTTGCGCTCACACTACCCGTCTAATGCTTCCTCCTTCCTGGCTACGGCACACTGGAGCGTGGGAGACGTCACTCATAGACGTTCTGCGCAGGGGATCCAAGCTGCAGCGCTCACTTCATCCAAAGAGCGCTGAAAAAGTGTATAGGATACAAAGAAAAGTCCGGATCCTCAAATGCAGATAAAACATAAATCCTTTATTTGATAATGCAGGTAAAAGCATAGAGTATCGGCAGATACAGTTATTTAAACCAAGACTGACATTTTAACATAGACAGCTGGGCAATCTGCAGCAGACATGTTTCGTGCCTACAGGCACTTGTTCACTGCTCACAGGTGTCCCAGCTCATTATCCTTAAATAGGTATTTCTTAAAGGTATAGAGACTCAAATGAGTAGATGGTAATCTAATTATTGTCTATGTTAATAACTATTATAATATATACAAATCACAGATACATATATACATATGAAAGTCACTAAGCTCAGATAAACACTTCAGTTCATACACTTAAAAATACTAATATGAACTATTGAAGATTAAATATGAATAAATACACATAAACTCTGTCCATAATCTTATAACCTAATGCATATAGTGAACAATCATAGTATAGAGGGGCAATATACAAAGACATGTGTATTAAATAAAATGTGGAAGTCTAAGGATTAGATTTATACTTTCCCCTGTTTGATGTATAAATATACAAAATTCCTCTCTTATTTATGTTAAATATACAAATCTATGTCCCTTCTAAAATTTAATCCTTGCGGAATGATAGTATTGAGGGAAAAAATCCAGAATACTTCCCTAGTATTAAGCTTTGTTTCTCTGTCACCTCCCCTCTTCCATAGGGGTACATGGTCTATTGCTTGGACCATTAATAGGCTGGCATCAGAGTTGTGATGCTCTCGAAAATGCCTAGCTATTGGGGTGTCAGACTCAATATCATCTATTGACCTGAGGTGTGCCAAGAATCTGTCCTTTAAGGATCTCTTAGTTTTTCCTACATACTGTTTATAGCACCCCCTACAGGTCAATAGATATATTACATGTGTGGTGTTACAGTTTAAATAAAAATTAATTTTGTACGTTTTTTTGAAGATGGGTTGAAACAAATGTTTCCCCCTCTGATACATGATCACAGGTCTTACAAACATTCCTTCTGCATTTGAAAAAGCCTTTCCGCTTTTTCAACCAACACGTTGCAGAACCACTGCCAGAGCTGTCAGAAGGAGAAACATAGTTTCCTATAGTTTTCCCCTTCTTAGAGATAAAGTCACATCCTTTTTGAATTATTTTCTTTAATGCCAAATCTGTATATAAGATTGGAATACATTCTTTTATGATGTTACAGACTTCCCCATATTCCAGACTGTAAGTTGTTATAAATTTGGGTCTATTATCTTCCTGCTTATCCTTATTGTATCCCTGTCTTTTACGATATCTTAACAGTTCATTCCTTGGTATGACGTTTACATCATTCCTAGCTTTTTCTAACACTCTAGGGGAATAACCCCTATCCAATAATCTTTCAGTAATCAAATTAGCTTGAGTTTCATAACTTTCATTAGTAGTACAATTTCTCTTGGCCCTTATGTATTGACCCTTGGGAATGCCATTTAGGGTATGCCTTGGATGACATGAGTTATATGCTAGAATAGTATTACCTGCTGAGGCCTTTCTAAATAGATCTGTTTCTATCATCTCCTGTGTGGCACTACCCTTTAATGTTATATCCAGGAAGCAGATTGAGCTCTTATGCTGTTCCCCTATCAGCTTAATGCCACAGTTATTATGATTCAAATAATCACAAAATCCTTCTATTTCACTTTCCTCACCATCAATTATAAAAATCAGATCATCTATGAATCTTGCATAGAAAATGATCTTATTACGGAGGGGGTTGCCATCTCCAAAGACGTGGAACCGCTCCCACCATCCCATAAAGAGATTGGCGTAACAGGGGGCAAACTTGGCCCCCATAGCGGTTCCACGCCTCTGGAGATAGAAACCTCCCTCGAACATAAAATAATTGTGGGTCAATAGGTATTCAATTGATGTCAGAATAAATTGTTTGGTGGTCACATCATAATTGCTATGTGTATCTAAAAAATATCCAATAGCATCTAGCCCTTTATCATGTTTGATGGCTGTATATAGTGAGGTTACATCTACCACCAAAAACCTATAAGATGACTTCCATTTAATATTCTGCAATTTTACCAGTAAGGAGGTGGTGTCTTGTATAAAGCTTGGAAGTTCTTTCACCAATGGCTGCAAGTAACTATCTATGAGCTCCGAAAGAGATTCATTTAATGAATTTATACCAGCAATTATGGGACGCCCCGGGGGATTAAACATGTCTTTGTGCGTCTTAGGGAGGTAGTGAAATATAGGTGTCACTGGATACTCTGGGATTAACATATCCTCAATAGCCTGATTAATGACATTATTGTATCTGGCGTGTTTTACTATATCTTTCAAAATTTCTTTGTACTGTAAAGTTGGATTTTCTTTTAATTTTACATATACTTCCTTATCACTTAATTGTCTACTGGCTTCTTTTAAATATGAATCCCTATTAAGTACTACCACATTTCCCCCCTTGTCTGAGGCTCTCACCACAATTTTGGTATTGTCTGAAATCTTTTTAAGTGCCTGTTTTTCTTTAAAGGATAAATTATGTCTTTGTTTCTTCTCTTTCTTATCAAGTTCCCTTAGTTTTTCCTCAACTACTTTTTGGAAGGTCTCCACCGGGTGAGTTCTAGAGTGCACCGGATAGAAATTGCTTTTCTTCTTAAATTTAGACAAATCTATATCACTTTCCGTAATTAACGTATTAGATAGTTCCTGTGTATTCTCATTTAATAAGCCTTGTAGGTCAAATACAGAACATTGCTCAGAAAAGGACAAAAATTCTTTATCAGATTCCACTTTTGTAGAAATAACATTGCTATGTTCTTTCTCAGCATCTGCAAAATGTTTACGCAATAACAATTTCCTCACGAATTTATTTACATCTAACACAGTGTTAAACAAGTTGAAGTGCTGTGAAGGAACATAATTCAGACCCTTGGATAATACCTTTATTTCATCATCATTTAAAATTGTATCAGATAGATTGATTACATTAGTATTTAAGCATATTTCTTTATCTGTTTTGCTAATCTGGTAGGGTAGGTCTTCAGCTGAATTTTTTGTTTGGGGTGTAATATACCCTCCTGGCCTTCCCTGTGTGTTTGTTTTTGTTCCTTTGCCCCTTTTCCCCCTGTGTGTTTTTTTCTTCCTGATGGTAAAGTCTCTGCCTGTTCGTTTTTTGAAACATGGCTTGCAGAGGTTTCAAGTGGTTTTAAAACTAGAGATTCTGTGCAGTCATTGGTCATTTCTCCCTCTGAGGACTCCACCTCATATTCCGTGTCAGAGAAAGTAACTTGTTTAACTTTTTTCTGTTGATTCCTAAACCTTCTCCTATAATTTCTGGGTTCACGGTTAAAGTTGTCATTGTTATCCCATCTATAAACTGTTTGATGGTCATAGTCATGTTTGTCTCTAGTCATCTTATGTGATTTAAACTCCCAGAGTTCCTGTCGGAAAGATATCATATTTTTTTCAAATTGTTTATCATAGGTCTTAAATTGTGGGTCCCTCTGAAATGACCTCAGCTGTTCTTGGACATTTTTCATCTCCTCTAGTAAATCAGATCTTTGTTGTTGTTTATATTCAATCAAAAGTTCAATAAGGGCAAAGGAACAGTTATCTAATATGTTATTCCACTTTGATATAAAATCAGCATCTAGTACCCTAAAAGAGGGAAATTTTCTAATCCTCAAGCCTCTTGGTATACGCTTATTGTGTTTATATAAGAGGAAGGATTTTACATCAAGTTCTAGCTTAATGTCTCTCTTTCTCAAGTTATCTATTTCAAAGAAGAGACTATCAATAGTAAAAACCACATCTTCTTCAGTTGCATGTTCTGTGGAGTCTTCCCCAAAGTCCATTAAAACATAGCTAGATGTCTCAGTATCCATAATGATAAGTATACTGCCCCAAGGTAATGTGTCTGTGATAGTGTCAGACCGGTCTGTACCTGCCGCGTGTGTATACACTGTAAGTTAATAAGTCCCAAAACTGCAAATCAACCAGGGATAGCAGTCAAATATCAGAGTACTCACCACCTCCTCTTCAGCCGTTTGTTGCTTATAATTGGCAAGCGGGTATACGGTAGGCTGCAATGGCTAGTAGACGAAGTAAACCATGTGTGTGTAACAAACACTCGCCTTGCGCTCACACTACCCGTCTAATGCTTCCTCCTTCCTGGCTACGGCACACTGGAGCGTGGGAGACGTCACTCATAGACGTTCTGCGCAGGGGATCCAAGCTGCAGCGCTCACTTCATCCAAAGAGCGCTGAAAAAGTGTATAGGATACAAAGAAAAGTCCGGATCCTCAAATGCAGATAAAACATAAATCCTTTATTTGATAATGCAGGTAAAAGCATAGAGTATCGGCAGATACAGTTATTTAAACCAAGACTGACATTTTAACATAGACAGCTGGGCAATCTGCAGCAGACATGTTTCGTGCCTACAGGCACTTGTTCACTGCTCACAGGTGTCCCAGCTCATTATCCTTAAATAGGTATTTCTTAAAGGTATAGAGACTCAAATGAGTAGATGGTAATCTAATTATTGTCTATGTTAATAACTATTATAATATATACAAATCACAGATACATATATACATATGAAAGTCACTAAGCTCAGATAAACACTTCAGTTCATACACTTAAAAATACTAATATGAACTATTGAAGATTAAATATGAATAAATACACATAAACTCTGTCCATAATCTTATAACCTAATGCATATAGTGAACAATCATAGTATAGAGGGGCAATATACAAAGACATGTGTATTAAATAAAATGTGGAAGTCTAAGGATTAGATTTATACTTTCCCCTGTTTAATGTATAAATATACAAAATTCCTCTCTTATTTATGTTAAATATACAAATCTATGTCCCTTCTAAAATTTAATCCTTGCGGAATGATAGTATTGAGGGAAAAAATCCAGAATACTTCCCTAGTATTAAGCTTTGTTTCTCTGTCACCTCCCCTCTTCCATAGGGGTACATGGTCTATTGCTTGGACCATTAATAGGCTGGCATCAGAGTTGTGATGCTCTCGAAAATGCCTAGCTATTGGGGTGTCAGACTCAATATCATCTATTGACCTGAGGTGTGCCAAGAATCTGTCCTTTAAGGATCTCTTAGTTTTTCCTACATACTGTTTATAGCACCCCCTACAGGTCAATAGATATATTACATGTGTGGTGTTACAGTTTAAATAAAAATTAATTTTGTACGTTTTTTGAAGATGGGTTGAAACAAATGTTTCCCCCTCTGATACATGATCACAGGTCTTACAAACATTCCTTCTGCATTTGAAAAAGCCTTTCCGCTTTTTCAACCAACACGTTGCAGAACCACTGCCAGAGCTGTCAGAAGGAGAAACATAGTTTCCTATAGTTTTCCCCTTCTTAGAGATAAAGTCACATCCTTTTTGAATTATTTTCTTTAATGCCAAATCTGTATATAAGATTGGAATACATTCTTTTATGATGTTACACACTTCCCCATATTCCAGACTGTAAGTTGTTATAAATTTGGGTCTATTATCTTCCTGCTTATCCTTATTGTATCCCTGTCTTTTACGATATCTTAACAGTTCATTCCTTGGTATGACGTTTACATCATTCCTAGCTTTTTCTAACACTCTAGGGGAATAACCCCTATCCAATAATCTTTCAGTAATCAAATTAGCTTGAGTTTCATAACTTTCATTAGTAGTACAATTTCTCTTGGCCCTTATGTATTGACCCTTGGGAATGCCATTTAGGGTATGCCTTGGATGACATGAGTTATATGCTAGAATAGTATTACCTGCTGAGGCCTTTCTAAATAGATCTGTTTCTATCATCTCCTGTGTGGCACTACCCTTTAATGTTATATCCAGGAAGCAGATTGAGCTCTTATGCTGTTCCCCTATCAGCTTAATGCCACAGTTATTATGATTCAAATAATCACAAAATCCTTCTATTTCACTTTCCTCACCATCAGTTATAAAAATCAGATCATCTATGAATCTTGCATAGAAAATGATCTTATTACGGAGGGGGTTGCCATCTCCAAAGACGTGGAACCGCTCCCACCATCCCATAAAGAGATTGGCGTAACAGGGGGCAAACTTGGCCCCCATAGCGGTTCCACGCCTCTGGAGATAGAAACCTCCCTCGAACATAAAATAATTGTGGGTCAATAGGTATTCAATTGATGTCAGAATAAATTGTTTGGTGGTCACATCATAATTGCTATGTGTATCTAAAAAATATCCAATAGCATCTAGCCCTTTATCATGTTTGATGGCTGTATATAGTGAGGTTACATCTACCACCAAAAACCTATAAGATGACTTCCATTTAATATTCTGCAATTTTACCAGTAAGGAGGTGGTGTCTTGTATAAAGCTTGGAAGTTCTTTCACCAATGGCTGCAAGTAACTATCTATGAGCTCCGAAAGAGATTCATTTAATGAATTTATACCAGCAATTATGGGACGTAAATATGTATCTGTGATTTGTATATATTATAATAGTTATTAACATAGACAATAATTAGATTACCATCTACTCATTTGAGTCTCTATACCTTTAAGAAATACCTATTTAAGGATAATGAGCTGGGACACCTGTGAGCAGTGAACAAGTGCCTGTAGGCACGAAACATGTCTGCTGCAGATTGCCCAGCTGTCTATGTTAAAATGTCAGTCTTGGTTTAAATAACTGTATCTGCCGATACTCTATGCTTTTACCTGCATTATCAAATAAAGGATTTATGTTTTATCTGCATTTGAGGATCCGGACTTTTCTTTGTATCCTATACACTTTTTCAGCGCTCTTTGGATGAAGTGAGCGCTGCAGCTTGGATCCCCTGCGCAGAACGTCTATGAGTGACGTCTCCCACGCTCCAGTGTGCCGTAGCCAGGAAGGAGGAAGCATTAGACGGGTAGTGTGAGCGCAAGGCGAGTGTTTGTTACACACACATGGTTTACTTCGTCTACTAGCCATTGCAGCCTACCGTATACCCGCTTGCCAATTATAAGCAACAAACGGCTGAAGAGGAGGTGGTGAGTACTCTGATATTTGACTGCTATCCCTGGTTGATTTGCAGTTTTGGGACTTATTAACTTACAGTGTATACACACGCGGCAGGTACAGACCGGTCTGACACTATCACAGACACATTACCTTGGGGCAGTATACTTATCATTATGGATACTGAGACATCTAGCTATGTTTTAATGGACTTTGGGGAAGACTCCACAGAACATGCAACTGAAGAAGATGTGGTTTTTACTATTGATAGTCTCTTCTTTGAAATAGATAACTTGAGAAAGAGAGACATTAAGCTAGAACTTGATGTAAAATCCTTCCTCTTATATAAACACAATAAGCGTATACCAAGAGGCTTGAGGATTAGAAAATTTCCCTCTTTTAGGGTACTAGATGCTGATTTTATATCAAAGTGGAATAACATATTAGATAACTGTTCCTTTGCCCTTATTGAACTTTTGATTGAATATAAACAACAACAAAGATCTGATTTACTAGAGGAGATGAAAAATGTCCAAGAACAGCTGAGGTCATTTCAGAGGGACCCACAATTTAAGACCTATGATAAACAATTTGAAAAAAATATGATATCTTTCCGACAGGAACTCTGGGAGTTTAAATCACATAAGATGACTAGAGACAAACATGACTATGACCATCAAACAGTTTATAGATGGGATAACAATGACAACTTTAACCGTGAACCCAGAAATTATAGGAGAAGGTTTAGGAATCAACAGAAAAAAGTTAAACAAGTTACTTTCTCTGACACGGAATATGAGGTGGAGTCCTCAGAGGGAGAAATGACCAATGACTGCACAGAATCTCTAGTTTTAAAACCACTTGAAACCTCTGCAAGCCATGTTTCAAAAAACGAACAGGCAGAGACTTTACCATCAGGAAGAAAAAAACACACAGGGGGAAAAGGGGCAAAGGAACAAAAACAAACACACAGGGAAGGCCAGGAGGGTATATTACACCCCAAACAAAAAATTCAGCTGAAGACCTACCCCACCAGATTAGCAAAACAGATAAAGAAATATGCTTAAATACTAATGTAATCAATCTATCTGATACAATTTTAAATGATGATGAAATAAAGGTATTATCCAAGGGTCTGAATTATGTTCCTTCACAGCACTTCAACTTGTTTAACACTGTGTTAGATGTAAATAAATTCGTGAGGAAATTGTTATTGCGTAAACATTTTGCAGATGCTGAGAAAGAACATAGCAATGTTATTTCTACAAAAGTGGAATCTGATAAAGAATTTTTGTCCTTTTCTGAGCAATGTTCTGTATTTGACCTACAAGGCTTATTAAATGAGAATACACAGGAACTATCTAATACGTTAATTACGGAAAGTGATATAGATTTGTCTAAATTTAAGAAGAAAAGCAATTTCTATCCAGTGCACTCTAGAACTCACCCGGTGGAGACCTTCCAAAAAGTAGTTGAGGAAAAACTAAGGGAACTTGATAAGAAAGAGAAGAAACAAAGACATAATTTATCCTTTAAAGAAAAACAGGCACTTAAAAAGATTTCAGACAATACCAAAATTGTGGTGAGAGCCTCAGACAAGGGGGGAAATGTGGTAGTACTTAATAGGGATTCATATTTAAAAGAAGCCAGTAGACAATTAAGTGATAAGGAAGTATATGTAAAATTAAAAGAAAATCCAACTTTACAGTACAAAGAAATTTTGAAAGATATAGTAAAACACGCCAGATACAATAATGTCATTAATCAGGCTATTGAGGATATGTTAATCCCAGAGTATCCAGTGACACCTATATTTCACTACCTCCCTAAGACGCACAAAGACATGTTTAATCCCCCGGGGCGTCCCATAATTGCTGGTATAAATTCATTAAATGAATCTCTTTCGGAGCTCATAGATAGTTACTTGCAGCCATTGGTGAAAGAACTTCCAAGCTTTATACAAGACACCACCTCCTTACTGGTAAAATTGCAGAATATTAAATGGAAGTCATCTTATAGGTTTTTGGTGGTAGATGTAACCTCACTATATACAGCCATCAAACATGATAAAGGGCTAGATGCTATTGGATATTTTTTTAGATACACATAGCAATTATGATGTGACCACCAAACAATTTATTCTGACATCAATTGAATACCTATTGACCCACAATTATTTTATGTTCGAGGGAGGTTTCTATCTCCAGAGGCGTGGAACCGCTATGGGGGCCAAGTTTGCCCCCTGTTACGCCAATCTCTTTATGGGATGGTGGGAGCGGTTCCACGTCTTTGGAGATGGCAACCCCCTCCTTAATAAGATCATTTTCTATGCAAGATTCATAGATGATCTGATTTTTATAATTGATGGTGAGGAAAGTGAAATAGAAGGATTTTGTGATTATTTGAATCATAATAACTGTGGCATTAAGCTGATAGGGGAACAGCATAAGAGCTCAATCTGCTTCCTGGATATAACATTAAAGGGTAGTGCCACACAGGAGATGATAGAAACAGATCTATTTAGAAAGGCCTCAGCAGGTAATACTATTCTAGCATATAACTCATGTCATCCAAGGCATACCCTAAATGGCATTCCCAAGGGTCAATACATAAGGGCCAAGAGAAATTGTACTACTAATGAAAGTTATGAAACTCAAGCTAATTTGATTACTGAAAGATTATTGGATAGGGGTTATTCCCCTAGAGTGTTAGAAAAAGCTAGGAATGATGTAAACGTCATACCAAGGAATGAACTGTTAAGATATCGTAAAAGACAGGGATACAATAAGGATAAGCAGGAAGATAATAGACCCAAATTTATAACAACTTACAGTCTGGAATATGGGGAAGTGTGTAACATCATAAAAGAATGTATTCCAATCTTATATACAGATTTGGCATTAAAGAAAATAATTCAAAAAGGATGTGACTTTATCTCTAAGAAGGGGAAAACTATAGGAAACTATGTTTCTCCTTCTGACAGCTCTGGCAGTGGTTCTGCAACGTGTTGGTTGAAAAAGCGGAAAGGCTTTTTCAAATGCAGAAGGAATGTTTGTAAGACCTGTGATCATGTATCAGAGGGGGAAACATTTGTTTCAACCCATCTTCAAAAAACGTACAAAATTAATTTTTATTTAAACTGTAACACCACACATGTAATATATCTATTGACCTGTAGGGGGTGCTATAAACAGTATGTAGGAAAAACTAAGAGATCCTTAAAGGACAGATTCTTGGCACACCTCAGGTCAATAGATGATATTGAGTCTGACACCCCAATAGCTAGGCATTTTCGAGAGCATCACAACTCTGATGCCAGCCTATTAATGGTCCAAGCAATAGACCATGTACCCCTATGGAAGAGGGGAGGTGACAGAGAAACAAAGCTTAATACTAGGGAAGTATTCTGGATTTTTTCCCTCAATACTATCATTCCGCAAGGATTAAATTTTAGAAGGGACATAGATTTGTATATTTAACATAAATAAGAGAGGAATTTTGTATATTTATACATTAAACAGGGGAAAGTATAAATCTAATCCTTAGACTTCCACATTTTATTTAATACACATGTCTTTGTATATTGCCCCTCTATACTATGATTGTTCACTATATGCATTAGGTTATAAGATTATGGACAGAGTTTATGTGTATTTATTCATATTTAATCTTCAATAGTTCATATTAGTATTTTTAAGTGTATGAACTGAAGTGTTTATCTGAGCTTAGTGACTTTCATATGTATATATGTATCTGTGATTTGTATATATTATAATAGTTATTAACATAGACAATAATTAGATTACCATCTACTCATTTGAGTCTCTATACCTTTAAGAAATACCTATTTAAGGATAATGAGCTGGGACACCTGTGAGCAGTGAACAAGTGCCTGTAGGCACGAAACATGTCTGCTGCAGATTGCCCAGCTGTCTATGTTAAAATGTCAGTCTTGGTTTAAATAACTGTATCTGCCGATACTCTATGCTTTTACCTGCATTATCAAATAAAGGATTTATGTTTTATCTGCATTTGAGGATCCGGACTTTTCTTTGTATCCTATATATATATATATATATATATATATATATATATATATATATATATATATATATATATAATATGGTGGATTATATGTACTTACCATTGTTAATATTTTCGTAATTTAAATACACTTGTTTTTCTTTGGGAAATGCAAATTGAATTTTAAGTTTACACATGAAAGTAGCATAGAGAATTTCGCGCCATAAAAAGGGGACTTTTATAATGTCAAATTACGTAACGATTGCAGTTACGAATATTCACAAACACATTTACGAAGTTTATATTGAAATAGCGAAGGATGATTGCGTATGTTTTCACTGCAAAACTTTATTACAAAATGCGCAATGATCAAAAATTACGTGATCAAAGAGCGTCATAATAAGCAATTATAGAGACTATAAATATTTTGACGTAATTTTCAAAAAAGTACGCGAAATTCAATTTACGAGGGTAAGTTTACGAAAATGATTTCGAAAAATATGATTTAAAATTTAATAAAATATTTAATTTACAAATCAATTTAATATTTATAATTACAGATGGCAGTATATATTATACATTATTTCAACATAGAAGATTTCAAAGGAGAAGGAGGTTGATAACACATCATACAAATATGATAGAAAGATTGAATGAAAATTATGTTGAACAATCTCAAGGATTAATTTCAGAACCAACAACCATGAGGACACACAGGCCCAGAACATACAGAGAAAGACAATTTTTAAGTGACATGCCTGATGATATTGTATTTCAAAGATTTCGATTTAACAAATCAGTTATAATTACCCTTTATGAATTATTTAAAGATGATTTGGATCCTAGAACAAGGAGAAATAGAGCAATACCAGGAATTGTTAAATTATTGACCACACTTCATTTTTTGGGAACAGGTTCTTTCCAACATACCACCAGTTCTATTACAGGTGTGTCACAAAGTGCTTTTTCCAGATTTCTTAACCAGGTAATTAATGTTTTCAAGAAAAATATTGACAGATTTATACAATTTCCAATGACTGAAAATGAAAAAAATATAATTAAGGAATATTTCTATGAACATTATGGAATACCAAATACTCTAGGATGTATTGACTGCACACACATACAAATTTGTGCACCAATTGATCATCCAGAAACATATTTTAACAGAAAGGGGTGGCACTCTCTAAACACTCAAGTTGTATGTGACCACAAATACAAAATTATTTCTCTGTTGTCAGCTTTTCCAGGGAGTGCACATGACTCGTATATTCTAAAGCAATCACTCCTTTATGAAGATATGAATGCAGGAATTTGAGGAAATGGTTTGATACTTGGTAAGTTATGTACTAAGATGTTTAATTGCCTAATACATAAAATAAATTATTTGTAATACTAACCATAAATCATACATCCAACAGGAGATGCAGGATACCCATGTTACAAATGGTTAATCACACCTGTCTCCAAACCAGCAAACAGAAAAGAAATGAAGTTCAATGACGCACACTCAAAAGCAAGATCAGCTATTGAACGTACATTTGGACTTCTTAAGAGTAGGTTCCGTTGTATCGATAAAATTGGAGGAGCATTAGAATATCAACCGACAAAGGCTGCAGACATAATAACTTTGTGTTGTATGCTTCATAATTTAGCCATTGAAAATAATCAAGATATTGTTGTAGATTATGATTATGAACATGGAATAATTCAAAATGAATTTTCTTCACAGGACCCTGCTGTAAACACCCGTGTGAGGGAACACATGATTAATAATTATTTTTGATTTAAAACTGTATAATTACATTGCATTGCATTGCTTTACTTATGAATACAATTGTATTAATTTTCTTTTTATTTCAAAATAAACAGAAGTCAGAAATAATACATGAGTTTTGTACATTTAATATTTATAATATACAAATCTGAATTTCTAAGTTCAAAGTTGATAATACAATTGATCAATAGACACTTTTGAAAGAAATTACGAATACAGAATTACACATACGAAGTGGGTATTTAACATTACGCAAACAAAAAAAACATTTGCAGCGTATGTCGAATGACGAAAACACGCCCATTTCGAATACATAAACGCAATCAATTTCGAACACTTTCAATCATTACGATATTATATTCGCACTCCAGTGCGAACATCTTTACATCATATCATTTTAAAAACGAGCTTTCAATCATCGAGGCCTAAGTGTTTTCTGAGAATACTGAATGAGCTGGGGTGGAGCTTATAAAGGCAATTTTTGTTTTTGGCGGGAAAATTTAAACTTTTGGAGCCAAAAAAATGAAGCAAAATGATGACACGTCACCCTATGACATAAATAGCATCATCACATGCGCAACATGCAAAGCTGTAGTGGCTTTCTAATACACCTATAACTCTAAAAAGCAGGTAAGAATTTTGATTGTTTTTATTAATTAATTCCATTAATCTATTCACAATATCATGCTCTCCAAAAGGTTTCTGTCAGATTATTTTGGACAATTTTTCAATCTTAATGATAAGGAAATTTATGTTTACCTGATAAATTTCTTTCTTTTACGATATGACAAGTCCACGGATTTCATCCTTACTTATGGGATATCGCCTCCTGGTCAGCAGGAGGAGGCAAAGAGCTCCACAGCAGAACTGCATAAATAGCTCCTCCCTTCCCCCCAACCCAGTCATTCGACCGAAGTTAGGAAGAGAAAGGAAAAGCCAAGGAGCAGAGGTGACTGAAGTTTAAATGGACAGTCTAGGCCAAAATAAACTTTCATGATTCAGATAGAGCATGTAATTTTAAACAATTTTCTAATTTACTTTTATCACCAATTTTGCTTTGTTCTTTTGGTATTCTTAGTTGAAAGCTTAACCTAGGATGTTCATATGCTAATTTCTTAGACCTTGAAGCCCACCTCTTTTCAATTGCATTTTAACAGTTTTTCACCACTAGAGGGTGTTAGTTCACGTATTTCATATAGATAACACTGTGCTCGTGCACGTGAAGTTATCTGGGAACCAGCACTGATTGGCTAGACTGCAAGTCTGTCAAAAGAACTGAAAAAAGGGGCAGTTTGCAGAGGCTTTGATACAAGATAATAACAGAGGTTAAAAGTATGTTATTATAACTGTGTTGGTTATGCAAAACTGGGGAATGGGTAATAAAGGGATTATCTATCTTTTAAAACAATAAAAATTCTGGTGTAGACTGTCCCTTTAATAAAAATAAAGACCTGTCTTATAAAAAACAGGGTGGGCCGTGGACTCGTCATATCGTAAAAGAAACAAATTTATCAGGTAAGCATAAATTTCCTTTTCTTTTACAAGACATGACGAGTCCATGGATTTCATCCTTACTTATGGGATACAATACCAAAGCTATAGGACACGGATGAAAGGGAGGGACAAGACAGGAACCTAAACGGAAGGCACCACTGCTTGAAGAACCTTTCTCCCAAAAACAGCCTCAGCTGAGGCAAAAGTTAAAAAGGTAAAATTTGGAAAAAGTATGAAGAGACGACCAAGTTGCAGCCTTGCAAATCTGTTCAACAGAAGCATCATTTTTAAATGCCCATGAGGAAGCCACAGCTCTAGTAGAATGAGCCGTAATTCGTTCTGGAGGCTGCTGTCCAGCAGTCTCATATGCAACACGAATGATACTCCTCAGCCAAAAAGAAAGAGGTAGCCGTAGCTTTCTGACCCCTATGTTTTCCAAAAAAAACAACAAATAATGAAGATGTTTGACGAAAATCCTTAGTCGCCTGCAAGTAGAACTTCAAGGCACGGACTACATCCAAATTATGTAACAGATGCTCCTTCTTAGAAGAAGGATTAGGACACAAGGAAGGAACAACAACTTGCTGATTAATATTTTTGTTAGAAAGAACCTTAGGAATAAAACCAGGTTTTGGTACGCAACACCACCTTATCAGAATGGAAAATAAGATAAGGAGAATCACATTGTAATGCCGAAAGCTCAGAAACTCTGTGAGCAGAAGAAATAGCAACCAGAAATAAAACTTTCCAAGATAATAACTTAATATCTATGGAATGCATAGATTTAAACGGAACCCCTTGAAGAACATTAAGAACCAAATTCAAACTCCAAGGAGGAGCAATTGATCTAAACACAGACCTGATTCTAGTCAGAGCCTGACAAAAAGTCTGAACATCTGGAACATTTGCCAGATGCTTGTGTAGCAAAATAGACAAAGCAGAAATCTGTCTCTTTAAGGAACTTGCGGACAACCCTTTCTCCAATCCTTCTTGGATAAAAGACAAAATCCTGGGAATCCTAACCCTACTCCATGAGTAGCCCTTGGATTTGCACCAATAAAGATATTTACGCCATATCTTATGGTAAATCTTTCTAATAACAGGCTTACGTGCCTGAATCAAAGTATCAATGACCGAATCAGAGAACCCTATCTTAGATAAAATCAAGCGTTCAATCTCCAAGCAGTTAGCTGCAGAGAAACTAGATTCGGATGATGGAAGGGTCCCTGAATAAGATCTTTCCTCAATGGAAGCCTCCACGGTGGCTGAGACGACATGTACACCAGATCGGCATACCAAGTCCTGTGGGGCCACGCAGGAGCTATGAGAATCACTGAGGCCCTCTCCTGTTTGACCCGAGCAATCACCCGGGGAAGGAGAGCAAACGGTGGAAACACATAAGCTAGGTTGAACGACCAAGGCACTGCCAAGGCATCTATCAGTTCGGCCTGAGGATCCCTGGACCTGGATCCATATCACGGAAGCTTGGCATTCTGATGAGATGCTATAAGATCCAACTCCGGCCTGCCCCATCTGAGAATCAGGGCGGCAAAGACCTCCGGATGGAGTTCCCACTCCCCCGGATGAAACGTCTGTCTGCTCAAAAAATTTGCCTCCCAGTTGTCCACTCCTGGGATGTAGATTGCTGACAGGTAACAAGAGTGAGCCTCCGCCCACCGAATTATCTTGGATACTTCTGTCATCGCCAAGGAACTCCTTGTTCCTCCCTGATGATTGATGTAAGCCACAGTCGTGATCTCCGACTGAAATCGGATGAATTTGGCCGAAGCCAACTGAGCTCAAGCCTGAAGAGCATTGAATATTGCCCTCAACTCCAGAATATTGATTGGAAGTAGAGACTCTGACGGAGTCCACACATCCTGAGCCTTCAGGGAATTCCAGACTGCACCCCATCCAAGTAGACTGGCGTCCGTTGTCACTATCACCCATGAGGGTCTGCGGAAACACGTCCCTTGGGACCGATGATCCTGCGACAACCACCAAAGAAGAGAGTCTCTTGTCTCTTGATCTAGATCTATCTGAGGAGACAAATTTGCATAATCTCCATTCCACTGTCTGAGCATGCTCGGTTGTAGAGGTCAGAGATGAAAACGAGCAAACGGAATGATGTCCATTGCTGCTACCATCAATCTAATTACCTCCATGCACTGAGCCACTGATGGCCGAGGATTGGACTGAAGGGATCGGCATGTATTCAGAATCTTTAACTTTCTGACTTCCGTCAAGAAGATTTTCATGGATATAGAGTCTATTAGAGTTCCTAGGAAAGGAACCCTTGTCTGTGAAACTAGTGAACTCTTTTCTAGATTCACCTTCCACCTGTGAGTCCTTAGAAAGGATAGAACCATGTCAGTATGAGACTTTGTCAGCTGATAAGACGACGCCTGGATCAGGATATCGTCCAGATAAGGTGCCACTGCAATGCCCCGTGGCCTGAGAACCGCTAGCAGAGACCCTAGAACCTTCGTGAAGATCCTGGTTGCCGTGGCCAGCCCGAAAGGAACGGCCATGAACTGAAAATGTTTGTCCAGAAAGGCAAACCTCAGGATCTGGTGATGATCTTTGTGGATAGGAATATGAAGATATGCATCCTTTAAGTCCACGGTAGTCATATATTGACCCTCCTGGATCAATGGAAGAATTGTCCTTATAGTCTCCATCTTGAAGGATGAAACTCTGTATAGACTCTTGAGATCTAAAATGGGTCGGAACATTCCCTCTTTTTTTGGGAACCACAAAAAGATTTGAGTAAAACCTCTGCCCCTGTTTTGGGATGGGACAAATTACTCCCATAGTGGAGAGGTCTTTTACACAACGTAAGAACACCTCTCTTTTTGTCTGGTCTACAGACAATCGTGAAAGAAGAAACCTTCCCCTTGGGAAGGAATTTTTGAACTCCAACTGATACCCTTGAGACACAATTTCTAGCATCCAGGGATCCTGAAAATCTCTTATCCAAGCTTGGACAAAGAAAGAAAGTCTGCCCCCTACTAGATCCGGTCCCGGATTGGGGGCGGCCCCTTCATGCTGTCTTGGTAGCAGCGGCAGGCTTCTTGGGTTGTTTACCCTTGTTCCAAGCCTGGTTAGGTTTCCAGGTGGATTTGGCTTGTGAATAATTCCCTTCTTGTTTAACCGAAGAGGAAGAGGGGATTCCCTTTAAGTTTCGATAAGAACGAAAATTACTTTGTCGTCCCCTTTGCTTAGATGTTTTGTCCTGAGGTAGGAGATGACCCTTACCTCCCGTAATGTCAGAAATGATCTCCTTCAAGTCAGGCCCAAACAGGGTCTTACCCTTGAAAGGAATCACCAACAGCTTTGATTTAGAGGACACATCTGCAGACCAAGATTTCAACCATAAGGCTCTGCTCGCTAAAATGGAAAATCCTGAATTCTTAGCTGCCAATTTGGCGATCTGAAAGGCGGCATCCATAATAAAAGAATTAGCCAGCTTAAGGGCCTTAATTCTGTCTATTATTTCATCCAAAGACGTCTCGGTCTTAAGAGACTCTTCTAGCGCGTCAAACCAAAAGGCCGCCGCAGTTGTGACTGTGACAATGCAGGCCGTCTGTTGTAATAGAAACCCTTGATGAACATATAGCTTCTTTAGAAGACCCTCCAACTTTTTAGCCATAGGGTCTTTGAAAGCACAACTGTCCTCAATAGGGATAGTCGTACGCTTAGCCAGAGTAGAGATAGCTCCCTCCACCTTAGCGATCGTTTGCCAAGAGTCCCGAACGGTGTCAGCTATAGGGTACATTTTCTTAAAAATAGGGAAGGCGAGAACGGTATACCCGGTCTTTCCCATTCCCATGTAATAATTTCCGAAATTCTCTTAGGAACCGGAAAAACATCGGAATGAGACGGAATCTCTGGAGGAACCACAATAGAGTCACAGTCGTCCAGAGTCAGCAAAACCTCCCGTAGTAACAGGCGGAGGTGTTCAAGCTTAAACCTAAAGGACATTACATCCGAATCTGTCTGGGGCAAGGCACTTCCTGAGTCAGAAAGTTCCCCTCAAACAGGACCTCCCTACTCCCCACTTCAGAGCCCTGGGAGGGTACAATCAGAGATCGCCATCAAAGCATCAGAAATCGCAGGGACCACCATGGTCTCTTTCCTACTACGTTTGCCTTGTAACCCTGGCAACTTAGATAAAACTTCTGAAAGAGTGGATGACATAACTACAGCCATATCCTGCAGGGAAACGCAACAGACGCCGTTGAAGAACATGGCTTCGTCTGTGAGGGCGTTAAAGGATGTGACGCTTGGGGAGAAAGTAACGGCACACCCTGAATCTCATCAGTCTGAGAACCTTCCTTAGATATATCTTTATTAAAGAAAATCTGCTCTTTACACTGTAAAGCTCTGTCAATACATGAAGGACAAAGTGTAACAGGGGGTTACACAATGGCATCTAAACACATGGGACATGTACTTTGCTCAATTTCATCCATGATAACAGAACAACAAAGCAAACTTGGTCGAGTCACAGGAGCAGTAACACTAATAAAAAATATAGTACTGCGTCTTTAAAACTCCCTCTGCGCTAACCCCTTTATAGGCAAAAAGACAGAGAGAAGCTTTTAATTAAACTTATCCACACTCCCTGTGTCGATAGTACAACCAATTAACTTACTGGACAGAAAAAAGCTCTGCTGCGGCTCCTACCTTCCACGTGCTCGACACTACTACCCTCGTACAGCACACCTAAAGTCACTTGTAAAAATTCACAACAAGCGAACTTAGGTGCCATGAGGAACGCTGCTAGTCGGAACCTAATGGAGAAGATACTGCGCGGAAAGCACGCGAATGTCAAGCCCCACCCATCGTGGGTGTAAACATAACATCCGCCAAAATAACAGTGAACCGCCATTTACCGGAGCCCTAACCATAAACATAACCTCCGGTAAAGTCCCCAGCATCAGCCAAATAATATCCAGCAAAGTCTTCAAACTGCCACCATAACCAGAACTGCCCAACATATAAACGTACAGTGTTTATCACCATGATACCCCAACGCTTCTATAGTCTTTCTTGTCTCAGAATGTTTGGGGAAATAAACATATGTCAGATCTCATTATATTGTCCCTTAGATGAGAATTAAGATATTGTATAGCAGGGAAGCCCTTAAGCACATAACCCCTGATAGAGAAATAAGTACAGCCAGGTCTGGGATATGCTGCAGAGGCCCAGAGTAAAAAACTGCGCTTACCTCCATGCTGAGGAACAGCATGAAAACTCACAGTGTCAAGAGGTCCACTCTTTCTCCTGAGGGTCATAGTTAAGTTTCTCTAAGACCATCCCAGCAGAGCAGCACAAGAATGGGAGGCGCAGTGAGGATAATATCCCACAAGTTCCCATAGCCAAAAGGCTATAACTGCAGAGGCTGTTCAATAGTAAAATAGTACACTTTGGCACCATTTAAAAATAAAAAACTCTTGATTGAAGAATCTAAACTAACACCTCACTTTACCTCTTCTCCTATCACTAACACAGGCAAAGAGAATGACTGGGTTGGGGGGGAAGGGAGGAGCTATTTATGCAGTTCTGCTGTGGAGCTCTTTGCCTCCTCCTTTGACTTGTCATATCTTGTAAAAGAAATTATCACATATGATTCATTTTGTAGTTCTCAAAGCTGTGAATTTGTGTCTACAGAAATAACATGCACAGCAAAATGTTCTAAAAAATGAACATACAGAGTTGATAAATAGACCTTAAAGGGACATAATCATGAAAGATAACTTTTGGGTTTTAGATAGAACATAACATTTTTAGATTTACTTATATTATGATATTTTTTCATTCTCTTGGAATCCTTTGTTGAATCAGAGCAATGCTCTACTGGGGACTGTCTGAATACAATGGGTGAGACCGTGACAAGCAGCTAGCCTACCTATGCAGGTTTTTTACCAATGGATATCTAAAGAACTAAGCAAATTAGATAAGAGAAGTCAGCTGGAAAATTGTTAAAAATGCATGTTCTTTCTGAATCATAAAACACAGAATCAACCGATACTAAGTTTCAAGAAGCTCACTGAATAGAAGATTGGTTGGAGTGGAATAGATCTGCACAAGGCCCTAAGTGTGAGGAGGGGGGGCAAGAATTAAAAATTAAAAATAATTTTATTGTTTTAGTAAAATAAAACTATTTCTATTATTATTAATGTAATAATTTTCCTCCTACCAATAAAGTACAGGTGAAAAGTTGATCAAATGTGAATGATTAACCAATTTAACTGGAGATAATTCACCTCCAAATAATTTAATTCATTTCAATGATCTATCTATGCATATCTAATGATATATAACCAATTTAGTAATAGCCTGGTATAACTATAAAAAAATAATCTGAAAACTTATTCTAAAAATGAAGACCACGATTTAAATCGGTCTTACAGACTAGTGATTTAAATCATAACATTAAATCAAATCCACCCTGGTGTCACCTCAAACGCTTGAGGTGCAGAAGGGACCTCAAACAGCTCCAAAACTGCACGCCCCAGGGGGTCATATGCAGTCATCATCAGCACTTGGTATTGTGTGGGTGACAACTACCATATTATTCATCTGCACTTAGGAGGTTAAACTTTGATTTCTTTTAACATGAGTTTTCTGATGCCTAATAAAATTTGATTTCTGAGTAAAACATTTCCCACAGTCAGAACACGAAAATGCTTTTTCTCCTGTATGCATTTTCTGATGCATAAGAAGAGTTGATTTCCGAGTAAAATATTTCCCACAGTCAGAACATGAAAATCCCTTTACCCCTGTATGAATTTTCTGATGTGTAATAAGATTTGATTTCAGAGTAAAACATTTCCCACAGTCAGGACATGAAAATGCTTTCTCCCCTGTATGAATTTTCTGATGCATAAGAGTTGATTTCCGAGTAAAACATTTTCCACAGTCAGAACACGAAAATGCTTTTTCTCCTGTATGAGTTTTCTCATGGCTAAGAAGATGTGATTTCCGAGTAAAACATTTCCCACAGTCGGAACATGAAAATGCTTTCTCCCCTGTATGAATTTTCTGATGCATAATAAGAGTTGATTTCAGAGTAAAACATTTCCCACAGTCAGAACATGAAAATGCTTTCTCCCCTGTATGAATTTTCTGATGCATAATTAGAGTTGATTTCAGAGTAAAACATTTCCCACAGTCAGAACATGAAAATGCTTTCTCCCCTGTATGAATTTTCTGATGCATAATTAGAGTTGATTTCAGAGTAAAACATTTCCCACAGTCAGAACATGAAAATCCTTTTTCTCCTGTATGATTTTTCTGATGAGCAACAAGACTTCTTTTATGGTTGAAACGTTTCCCACATATAGGACAGGAAAATGGCTTTTCTCCTGTATGAATCTTTAGATGTTTAAAAAGATGTGATTTCTTAAGAAAACATTTCCCACATTCAGAACATACATTTTCCACATGGCTTCTTTGATTTTGAAGAAGATGTAAAGAAGCATCTGCACTCTGATCATGACTAGGATTATTGCAGTTTGTGAATTCACCTGTCAATAAGAAACACAATGGGAGTAATGTTATTAATTACATAATTATTTTATCATCAAACTGTTCTGATTTAGTCAGTCCCCTACACTTGTAGTAGACACTGTGACAACTAGACATTTTGCATGCTAAGTCACACTTAGTCAAAGACTGAACTAACTAATATAATGCTGTTGTTTTTCTACCTAATATATCTATTCCTTTTAAAATTGTGTCCACAGAAACTTTTAGTAATATAAAAATTAGTTTATGGGCTAAAATAATTGTAACTACTGCTTTTGTGCTTGTAGTTAAAACAAGGATAACTCTAGAACAACAAAACAAAGAAAATGGCCCCAGGTGGTGTAGTATATCTAAGCAATATATAAAATCTTTATCAGAAAGAAGAATCTCACTTACGTGTCAACTACATCTTTTGGGATAATCAGCAGCTCCCCAGCCAGCTGTATTACTCAGGCAATTATTATTATCAGGTATTTGTAGAGCGCCAACAGGTTCAGCAGGACTATGAAGATAGGTGGTATATAAAAAACAATACCGGGAAGAGAGTTGCACTGTTGTAGTCAGCTCTTATGAAGGTGAACTACAAACAGCTGGGCTCATAGGCTTAGGTGCTATGGGGTTTAAGGGTATAGCAGTGGAGATAAGGAAGGTTAGTGTAGGTTGTACGCGTCCCTGAATAGTAGACTCCTCAGGGAGCACTTGAAGCTTTTAAAACGAGGGGAGAATCTTGTGGAGTGAATCAGAGAGTTCCATAAGATGGGAGCCAGTCTGGAGAAATCTTGTAAATGGGAATGTAAGGAGGTAACAAGAGAGGAGAGTAGGAGATCATGAATGGTGCGAAGGGGACGGGAGGGAAAGTATCAGGAGACAAGATCTGAGATGTAAGGGGGAGCAATGCAGTTGAGGGCTTTGTGTGTCATAGTGAGAATTTTGTGTTTAATCCTGGAGGCAAGAGGAAGCCAGTGAAGGACTTGGCAGAGAGGTGCAGCAGATGAAGAGTGACGTGTAAGGAAGATGAGCCTGGCAGAGGCATTCATTATGCATTGTAAAGGAGCTAGGCGTCAGCTAGGGAGACCAGAGAGGATGGAGTTGCAGTAGTTGAGGTGGGAAAGGATGAGAGTGGATTCAAATCTTAGTTGTGTCTTGTGTAAGGAAATGTCTAATTTAAGCAATGTTTTTAAGGTGGGAGCAGCAGGCTTTAGCCAAGGACTGAATGTGAGGAGTGAAAGAAAGATCTGCGTCAAGTGTGACCCCAAGACATTGGGCATGTGAGGATAGGGTAATTGAGTTATCAACAGTTATAGAGACATGGGGGTGTGGAGATTTTGGAAGAAGGGTGGAAGATAAGGAACTCAGTTTTGGAGACATTTAGCTTGAGGTAGTGAGAGGACATCCAAGATGAGATATGAGAGAGACAGTTAGTGACACGGGTTAGCAAGGGAGGAGATTGTTCTGGTGCAGTGGTGTAGATTTGGGTATCGCCGGCATACAAATGATAATGAAACCCGTGAGACTTTATTAAGGAACCTAATGAGGACGTGTAGATTGACAAGAGAAGGGGACTGAGGACAGAGCCTTGCGGTAACCCAAACAGAAAGAGGTAACGGGGCAGAGGATGCCCCAGAGAAGGCTACACTAAAGGTACGGTTAGACAGATAGGAAGAGAACCAAGAGAGAGCTGTGTCGCAGATGCCGAAGGATTGGAGGGTATGGAGCAAAAGAGGGTGGTCAACAGTATCAAAGGCTGAAGACAGATCAAGGAGGATAAGTAGAGAGAAGGGGCCTTTGGATTTTGCTGTAAGTAGTTAGTTGGTAACCTTAACAATTGCTGTCTCTGTTGAGTGAAGGGGGTGAAATCCAGATTGCAGTGGGTTAAGAAGGGAGTTTAATGTTATTGAGGATAGGTGTGACTAATACATGTTTAAGAGATGTGGGAACTATACCAGTGCTGAGGGAGAGGTTAAAGATATGTGTGAGTATAGAGGTAAGGGTAGAAGAGAGGGAGGGGAGTAGTTGTGAGGGGATGAGGTTGAGGGGACAGCTAATGAGGTGAGAGGATAGTAAAAGGGCAGAAACTTCTTCCTCTGTAACAGGGGCAAAAGAGCTAAATTTATGGCTATGTGGGTTTTGGATGATTGTGAGCTTTTGAGGGGGTGGTGGACCGGTAGTATGTTGAGAGCTGATTAAATTTCTGATGGAGTCTATTTTGTTGTTCAAGTAACTGGCAGTCAGGGTGCCAGGAATCAGACTGAGACGAGAAGTGCAAAAATAATCACACCTTTATTAATAACAAAAAATAATAAAAAGTTCACAAGTCAAATAACATGCCAGGAGTCAAAACCAGAGCTGGTAGTCAGACGAGCCGAGTCAGGAGCCAAAGCGAGTAGTCAGACGAGCTGGAATCAGGGACAAGGAAAACAGCAGAGTCAGGAACAAGCCTGGGATCAGGAACCAGGAAGGACGTCAGACAGCCAGGTAATACACAGAAACTCGCACAAACAGGTCTGAGACAACGCAAAGGCAAAGCATACTGAACAGAGGCCCTTTAAATAATAAGTGATATCACAATTCTGAGACTGCATCCTGTCTCACATGGATGATGTACACCAGTCTGGCCATAAAAGGAAGTGCAGGAAATGAGCAGCATCCCCCACAATGTACCAGAGTCAGCAAGAGAGGTGAGTAAAATGGCTGCCAGCAGCACATGGCAACCAAAACAGGGAAAAAACATAATTTATGCTTACCTGATAAATTTATTTCTCTTGTGGTGTATCCAGTCCACGGATCATCCATTACTTGTGGGATATTCTCATTCCCAACAGGAAGTTGCAAGAGGACACCCACAGCAGAGCTGTCTATATAGCTCCTCCCCTAACTGCCATATCCAGTCATTCAACCGAAAACAAGCAGAGAAAAGGAGAAACCATAGGGTGCAGTGGTGACTGTAGTTTAAAATTAAAAAATACCTGCCTTAAAATGACAGGGCGGGCCGTGGACTGGATACACCACAAGAGAAATAAATTTATCAGGTAAGCATAAATTATGTTTTCTCTTGTAAGGTGTATCCAGTCCACGGATCATCCATTACTTGTGGGATACCAATACCAAAGCTAAAGTACACGGATGAAGGGAGGGACAAGGCAGGTGGTACTTAAACGGAAGGTACCACTGCCTGTAAAACCTTTCTCCCAAAAATAGCCTCCGAAGAAGCAAAAGTATCAAATTTGTAGAATTTTGAAAAAGTATGAAGCGAAGACCAAGTCGCCGCCTTGCAAATCTGTTCAACAGAAGCCTCATTTTTAAAGGCCCATGTGGAAGCCACAGCTCTAGTAGAATGAGCTGTAATCCTTTCAGGAGGCTGCTGGCCAGCAGTCTCATAGGCTAAGCGGATTATGCTTCTTAGCCAAAAAGAAAGAGAGGTTGCCGAAGCCTTTTGACCTCTCCTCTGTTCAGAGTAGACAACAAACAAAGCAGATGTTTGATGAAAATCTTTAGTAGTTTGTAAGTAAAACTTTAAAGCACGAACCACGTCCAGATTGTGTAATAGACGTTCCTTCTTTGAAGAAGGATTAGGACACAAAGACGGAACAACAATCTCTTGATTGATATTCTTATTAGATACCACCTTAGGTAAAAACCCAGGTTTGGTACGCAGAACTACCTTATCTGCATGGAAGATCAGATAAGGAGAATCACATTGTAAGGCAGATAACTTGGAAACTCTACGAGCCGAGGAAAAAGCTGCCAAAAAAAAAGAACTTTAAGAACCAATTTTAAGCTCCAAGGTGGAGCAACAGGTTTAAACACAGGCTTGATTCTAACTAAAGCCTGACAAATGCCTGAACGTCTGGGACCTCCGCCAGACGCTCGCTTGTGCAAAAGAATAGATAGCGCAGAAATCTGTCCCTTTAAGGAACTAGCTGACAATCCTTTCTCCAATCCTTCTTGGAGAAAAGATAATATCCTGGGAATCCTGACCTTACTCCATGAGTAGCCCTTGGATTCACACCAATAAAGATATGGCCATATTTACGCCATATCTTATGATAGATTTTCCTGGTGACAGGCCTTCGTGCCTGAATTAAGGTATCAATGACTGATAAAATCAAGCGTTCAATCTCCAGGCAGTCAGCCTCAGAGAAATTAGATTTGGATGGTGTAAAGGACCTTGAAGTAGAAGGTCCTGTCTCAGCGGCAAAGTCCATGGTGGAAAGGATGACATGTCCACCAGATCTGCATACCAAGTCCTGCGTGGCCATGCAGGCGCTATCAAGATCACCGATGCTCTCTCCTGCTTGATTTTGGCAATCAGACGAGGGAGCAGAGGAAACGGTGGAAACACATAAGCCAGGTTGAAGGACCAAGGCGCTGTTTATCAGCGTTGCCTTTGGGTCCCTGGACCTGGATCCGTAACAAGGAAGCTTGGCGTTCTTGCAAGACGCCATGAGATCCAGTTCTGGTTTGCCCCAACGATGAACCAATTGTGCAAACACCTCCGGATGGAGTTCCCACTCCCCCGGATGAAAAGTCTGTCGACTTAGAAAATCCGCCTCCCAGTTCTCTACACCTGGGATATGGATAGCTGATAGGTGGCAAGAGTGAAACTCTGCCCAGCGAATTATCTTTGAGACTTCTAACATCGCTAGGGAACTCCTTGTTCCCCCTTGATGATTGATGTAAGCCACAGTCGTGATGTTGTCCGACTGAAATCTGATGAACCTCATTGTCGCTAGCTGAGGCCAAGTCTGAAGAGCATTGAATATCGCTCTTAGTTCCAGAATGTTTATTGGAAGGAGTGACTCCTCCTGAGTCCACAATCCCTGAGCCTTCAGGGAGTTCCAGACTGCACCCCAACCTAGAAGGCTGGCATCTGTTGTTACAATTGTCCAATCTGGCCTGCGAAAGGTCATACCTTTGGACAGATGGACCCGAGATAGCCACCAGAGAAGAGAATCCCTGGTCTCTTGATCCAGATTTAGTAGAGGGGACAAATCTGTGTTATCCCCATTCCACTGACTGAGCATGCATAGTTGCAGCGGTCTGAGATGTAGGCGTGTAAACGGCACTATGTCCATTGCCGCTACCATTAAGCCGATTACTTCCATGCACTGAGCCACCGAAAGGGCGAGGAATGGAATAAAGCACACGGCAGGAATTTAGAAGTTTTGATAACCTGGACTCCGTCAGGTAAATTTTCATTTCTACAGAATATTTCAGAGTCCCTAGGAAGGAAACTCTTGTGAGGGGGGATAGAGAACTATTTTTCTCATTCACCTTCCACCCATGCGACCTCAGAAATGCCAACACTATGTCCGTATGAGACTTGGCAATTTGGAAGTTTGACGCCTGAATCAGGATGTCGTCTAAATAAGGGGCCACTGCTATGCCCCGCGGCTCTAGGACCGCCAGAAGCGAACCCAGAACCTTCGTAAAAATTCTTGGGGCTGTAGCTAACCCAAAGGGAAGAGCTACAAACTGGTAATGCCTGTCTAGGAAGGCAAACCTGAGAAACCGATGATGATCTTTGTGTATCGGAATGTGAAGATAAGCATCCTTTAAATCCACTGTAGTCATGTATTGACCCTCCTGGATCATAGGTAGGATGGTACGAATAGTCTCCATCTTGAATGATGGAACTCTGAGGAATTTGTTTAAGATCTTTAGATCCAAAATTGGTCTGAAGGTTCCCTCTTTTTTGGGAACCACAAACAGATTTGAGTAAAATCCCTGTCCCTGTTCTTCCTTTGGAACTGGATGGATCACTCCCATAACTAGGAGGTCTTGTACACAGTGTAAGAATGCCTCTCTCTTTATCTGGTTTGCAGATAATTGTGAAAGGTGAAATCTCCCTTTTGGGGGGGAAGCCTTGAAGTCCAGAAGATATCCCTGGGATATAATTTCCAACGCTCAGGGATCCTGGACATCTCTTGCCCACGCCTGGGCGAAGAGCGAAAGTCTGCCCCCTACTAGATCCGTTACCGGATAGGGGGCCGTTCCTTCATGCTGTCTTAGAGGCAGCAGCAGGCTTTTTGTCCTGCTTACCCTTGTTCCAGGTCTGGTTAGGTCTCCAGACCGTCTTGGACTGAGCAAAAGTTCCCTCTTGTTTTGCATTAGAGGAAGTTGATGCCGCACTTGCCTTGAAGTTTCGAAAGGCACGAAAATTAGACTGTTTGGCCCTTGATTTGGACCTATCCTGAGGAAGGGCATGACCTTTTCCTCCAGTGATATCAGCAATAATCTCCTTCAAACCAGGCCCGGATAGGGTCTGCCCCTTGAAGGGAATGTTAAGCAGCTTAGACTTTGAAGTAACGTCAGCTGACCATGATTTAAGCCATAGCGCTCTGCGCGCCTGGATAGCAAAACCAGAATTCTTAGCCGTTAGTTTAGTCAAATGAACAATGGCATCAGAAACAAAAGAATTGGCTAGCTTAAGTGCTCTAAGCTTGTCAAGTATGTCATTCAATGGAGTCGCTACCTGTAAGGCCTCTTCCAGAGACGCAAACCAGAACGCCGCAGCAGCAATGACAGGAGCAATGCATGCAAGGGGCTCTAGGATAAAACCTTGTTGAATAAACATTTTCTTAAGGTAACCCTCTAACTTTTTATCCATTGGATCTAAGAAAGCACAACTGTCCTCGACATAGTAGTACGCTTTGCTAGAGTAGAAACTGCTCCCTCCACCTTGAGAACTGTCTGCCATAAGTCCCGTGTAGTGGCGTCTATTGGAAACATTTTTCTAAAAATAGGAGGGGGAGAGAACGGCACACCTGGTCTATCCCATTCCTTAGTAATAATTTCTGTAAACCTTTTAGGTATTGGAAAAACATCAGTGCACACCGGCACTGCATAGTATTTATCCAGATAGGAGAGTGTATAGGGGCGTTGTTTCCAGCTTAAGGGATCGTGCGTATCTATGAGACTTTTTAGAATGTGAAATTTGAAGTGCCAATATTAATATGTGCAAAATTTTATTATATAATACTTAATGTGATAAAATTAGTTCTAAAAATCTCTCTACTTTGTGTGTACTTAGTGTATTATAATAGGAAGCTATGTGAATAAAAAGTGAATTGTTTTAACCTAAAATCGTGTTTTTTACTGTGTTATCAGAGTGTATATATCCCCTATATAAATGGGTGTAAAAAATGACAGTATATGGAGTCGAGACGTACCTTCAAAAATTAATTATAATTTATTAAAATGTTAGTTAAAATATAAAACTTCTATATCAGACTGTTTACACGTTCCTCTAAAATAAACTATGGGACGTCTCCCAAATGCATAAAACAATATATATTAAACCTTTACATCTGTATGTATATCTCGTAGCAATTGCTGACTAAAAACTTTATAACGGTAAAGTGACAATGAAGCTAACTTAAAAACCTTTTAAATGGTTACTTTGTCTTAGTTAACCTTTGATCTTTACTTAACAGAGATTTCAACACTTCTTATTTGGGTGAAGATATAAAAAAGCTCAAAACCTTATCTGTACTTTACAATTTTTGGTCTAGCAAATCATTTTCTTGGTCTAGCAAATCATTTTCTTAAATAATATGCAGTATTGATTTTGCACAGTCCATGGTAAACAAAACTTTTTTTGTGAGACTGCTCTTAGTGCCTTGCACGCAGTCAGAGTCTTTACAAATATCAACGTATGGTGATGCGAATGTTATCAAACTTTTAGTACACACTATTTTGGGGGTTTACTTGCTTTTTTATCTCAGTACTCACAGATCCCTTTGATTTTACCGCTGTGTTTATCGGATCAACCTGTGACTTCTGACTGCAATCCTTCTCGTTTTGCCGCCTCTGTTCGGCGTCTGACGTCACGCTCCCTTTAGGGAGGATAATTTCCCAAGACACCGCTACTTGTATCTCCGTTCGTAGCTCAGGTGGAAAATGGTTAATGGTTAAAGATGGAACTGCACTTAGTGCTTTAGCACGCAGTTCTTAAGGTGGATTTAAAAGGTGGAGATGGCAATGCCAATAGTAAAGTGCACAACCCGGGTTATGAATACCAATATTACAGTTCTTCTTTATAATATTGCAATGCTCCTCAATTTGTGTATAAGTCACCCAGCTCGACGCGTTTCGCTCTGTTAAGAGCTTTATCAAGATGCTGGTGACTCACGGTTGCTCCTATTTAAATATCTTGCATGTTTTCTATTGGTCCTTCCTTAATTGTCATTAAAAGGTGGAAATTTTCGATTTCCTAGTAACCCCCATAGTGTGTCTAAATTCTCCTTTTTTTAAGGTGGATTTTTTATGTCCATCTCCATTCGTAGAAATAGTTACTTTTTTATTGCCCCAATAGTGTGTCTACATCACCAATATTTAGTTTATAGGTAGACTTTTGTTCATTTATTCCAATTTTATATAATCATTGTCTATACATTTACATCAGCATATTGACCATTAAAAAGGGGCTAATAACTATACATTACATCAATAGTTTCCATAAATCTAGGTCTTATAACAGAAGTGTCTTTCTTTTCTATTACACATTTATTTTAACTATAAGAAAGAGAGCTGGTGGATATATATAACATCAGGCATTACTTAACATAAACCTAGGTTTCATTATATTCTATTGGGAGTTGCAGTTTTTTACGATGTTAACTCTTTACTTTCTTATTATTATTGGAGTCCCTTTAAAAATATTTCTATATGGAAAAATAATAATTAGTCTTGTGATGGAAGATTTTTTCTATATAAACTAAACATCATTTTAACTTATTTTAGGATATATTGTTTTATTGTGCCATTACATAAAAAAGAAAATATGATATAAATGTATTGAAAAGAAAAGTCAGAAAATATTAGAAAATATAAAGATGGTGTTCTTGTTATATAGGTGTTTTTCATTCAAAGAGAAAGGGGGAGAGATCTAGTTCTGAATTTAGTCCATGTGGAAATAAAGTATTATATTTATATATCAGCTCTGCTTCTTTTATTTTCAGTTTCTTTTCTATGTTTCCTCCCCGCCAATGTTTGTGTACCTTTTTGATTCCCCAGTATGTCAAATCCTTTGTATTGCTTTTGTGTGCTGTTTTAAAATGTTTATAAAGATGAGTGTTTTCTATACCATTTTTTATGTTATTTAGATGTTCTCTGATACGATCTTTGACCATTCTTTTGGTCTCTCCGATGTAAAATAAACTACAGGAGCATCTTAATACATAGATAATATTTTTTGTGGAGCATCTTATGGTATCTTTTATTGAAAATATTTTATCTGAACCATTGATTTTAAGGGTTGTTATTTTCTTACTGAAACTACAGGCTTTGCAGGAGTAACAAGGGAAAAAACCATTGATACTCCTACCCATTAGATCTTTTTGTATTTTATCACTTTTTTTATTTTGTTTTAAGTCGCTTGGGGCCAAAATTGTTTTTAGATTATTTGCTTTTTTAAAAATGAATTTTGGATTATCTGAAATTTTTTCCCCTAAAATATCATCCTCTTTTACTATATACCAGTACTTATTTATAATTTTTTTAATAATGTTATAGTCTGCATTATAGTCTGTAATGAAGGGTATTGTGATGTTTTCTGCATTTTTAACTGGTCTTTCCTTATATGTAAGCAAACCTTCTCTATTTGTGTTCCTCGCTTTATCTAATGCTTTTTTTGTAATGTCTGTTTTATAACCTCTAGCTAGAAACCTTTTTTCTAACATTTCTGCTTGTTCCTGAAAATCAAAAGGTCTTGAACAGTTTTTCTTAATGCGCAAGAATTGTCCTAATGGGACATTTTCCTTCCATAATTCCAAATGACAACTTTTAGAATGTATATAGTTGTTAGCATCTGTTTTTTTAAAATGAGTTTTTGTTTCTAGTTGGTTTTCTATGACCATTATTTCAAGATCCAAAAAAGTTATTATATCCTTACTCCAATTCGATGTAAACTTTATACCCCATGTATTATTATTCATATCATTGAGCATTTTGATTAGTTCTTCTTCTGTACCCTCCCATACAATGAGAAGGTCGTCAATAAATCTTTTATAGAGCACAAGGTTTGCGCCATAGCTATGGGTGTCTAAAAATTCTTTTTCCCAAGACCCCATAAAAAGGTTAGCATAACTTGGCGCAAACCTTGTGCCCATTGCCGTACCCTCTATTTGTAGGTAGAATTGTTTTTCAAAGGAAAAGTAATTATTATCCAATATGTACTTCATACTTTTCAGAATAAAACTCCTCTGTTGATCTGTCATAAGTTGGTCCGTTTTAAGAAAAGATTCTGTTGCTAATAACCCCTTATTATGGTTAATAGATGTATATAATGATGTAACATCTGCTGTAGCTAGGATCATGTTTTTATTCCATTTTATGGATTTTAGCGTATTTAAGACCTGAGTAGAATCTCTTAAAAAAGAGTTCAAATTTTTTACATGTACTTGTAGAAAATTGTCTACATATTTGGAAAGGTTAGCAGATGGGGAATCAATCCCCGAAATAATGGGTCTGCCCGGGGGGTTGGTAGAATTCTTATGTATCTTTGGCAGAAAGTAAAAAATCGGAATTTTCGGAAACTTCTACACAATTTCTCTGGCACTGCAATTGTATCACAGTCATTCAGAGCAGCTAAAACCTCCCTGAGTAACACGCGGAGGTGCTCAAGCTTAAATTTAAATGTAGAGATATCAGAATCAGGTTGCATCATCTGTGAAACATCACCCACAGAACGAAGCTCTCCTTCTTCAGCTTCTGCATATTGTGAGGCAGTATCAGACATAGCTCTTAAAGCGTCAGTATGCTCTGTATTTCGTCTAACTCCAGAGCTATCTCGCTTTCCTCTAAATTCAGGTAGTCTGGCTAATACCGCTGACAGTGTATTATCCATGACTGCCGCCATGTCTTGTAAAGTAAACGCTATGGGCGCCCTAGATGTACTTGGCGCCATTTGAGCGTGAGTCCCTTGAGCGGGAGTCAAAGTATCTGACACGTGGGGAGAGTTAGTCGGCATAACTTCCCCCCCGTCAGATTCTTCTGGTGATAAATTTTTTAAAGACAGAATATGATCTTTATTGCTTAAAGTGAAATCAGTACATTTGGTATACATTCTAAGAGGGGGTTCCACAATGGCTTTTAAACATAATGAACAAGGAGTTTCCTCTATGTCAGACATGTTTGTATAGACTAGCAATGAGACTAGCAAGCTTGGAAAACACTTTAAATCAAGTTAACAAGCAAATATAAAAAACGGTACTGTGCCTTTAAGAGAAACAAATTTTGTCAGAATTTGAAAAACAGTGAAAAAAGGCAGTAAATCAAACTAAATTTTTACAGTGTGTATAATAAGCTAACAGAGCATTGCACCCACTTGCAAATGGATGATTAACCCCTTAGTTCAAAAAACGGATCAAAAAAACGATATAGACGTTTTTTAACAGTCACACCAAACTGCCACAGCCTTGCTGTGGGCCTACCTTCCCCAACAAACGACTTTGGAAAGGCTAAGAGCCCTTTAGAGATGTCCTATAGCATTCAGGGGACTTCTGGAGGAAGCTGGATGTCTCAGTCTGTAAAATTTACTGGGCAAAAAAGCGCTAAATTAAGCCCCTCCCACTCATAGTAACACAGTGGAAAGCCTCAGGAAACTGTTTCTAGGCAAATTTAAGCCAGCCATGTGGAAAAAACTAGGCCCCAATAAAGTTTTATCACCAAAGTATATATAAAAACGTTTAAACATGCCAGCAAACGTTTTATATTGTAAATATAAAAGAGTATTACCTCAGAAAGTAAGCATGATACCAGTCGCTATTAAATCACTGTATTCAGGCTTACCTTACATACATTTGGTAACAGCAGCATTTTCTAGCATTCACATCTTAACTGCACATACCTCATAGCAGGATAACCTGCACGCCATTCCCCCACTGAAGTTATTTCTCTCTTCAGTCATGTGTGAGAACAGCAATGGATCTTCGTTACAACCTGCTAAGATCATAGAAATCACAGGCAGATTCTTCTATTTTTCTGCCTGGAAAGAAATAGTACAACTCCGGTACCATTTAAAAATAATAAACTTTTGATTGAAGTAAAATAACAGCTACATTTCACCACTTTTCTCTTACTACCTCCATGCTTGTTGAGAGTTGCAAGAGAATGACTGGATATGGCAGTTAGGGGAGGAGCTATATAGACAGCTCTGCTGTGGGTGTCCTCTTGCAACTTCCTGTTGGGAATGAGAATATCCCACAAGTAATGGATGATCCGTGGACTGGATACACCTTACAAGATAAAACCTTGACACTGGCAAAATCTTGAGCTGAGAGAAAAAAGTTGTGGTGGGAGGTGGGGTTGGGAGGAGAAGGAGTATTGAATGTGGAGAACAGACGTTTTGGGTTTGAAGAAAGAGAAGAGAAGTTATGTTGCTTATATAGATTAAGGGCAGAATAATAAGAGTTCAAGATGAATTTATAGTGAAGAAAATGAGCAGAACTACGAGATTTCCTCCAGTGTCGGTCAGCAGTACGGGAACATCTGCGTAGGTACCGTGTCAGAGGAGTATGCTAGGGCTAATGATGAGTGTATGGTTTCCGAGCTATGGTAGCTGGGGCCAGATTATCAAGGACCGATGTAAGGGTGGAGTTTAAGTGGCAGATAGATTCCTCAGGACAGGAAAAGGAGCGGATGGAAGAGAGAATTGGTTCGAGAGAGCTAGCAAGCTGTTGCTGATCTAATGACTTGATACTTCTGTGAAGTTTAGTGTGAGGGGTAGAAGGAGGGAGAGTTGTAGGGATGGAGGTGATGTTACAATTGAGGAGGTGGTGTTCAGAAAGAGGAAAAGGTGAGTTTGTGAAGTTTGAGATAGTGCATCGATAGCTGAAAAACAGATCAAGGGAGTGACCATCTTTGTGAGTGGGAGAGTGAGTCCATTGTGACAGGCCTAAAGAGGAAGTGAGTTGCAGACGTTGTTTTGCATAAGAGGCAGTGGGATTATCAACAGGGAGGTTGAAGTCAAAGAGAAATCAGGGCAGGGCTATCTGAGGAAAGGATATAAGGTAGCCAATTATATTATATCATATAGATGATGAGGAGTATTTAGCTGAAAAAGCTTAAAAACATAATTTATGTAAGAACTTACCTGATAAATTAATTTCTTTCATATTAGCAAGAGTCCATGAGCTAGTGACGTATGGGATATACATTCCTACCAGGAGGGGCAAAGTTTCCCAAACCTTAAAATGCCTATAAATACACCCCTCACCACACCCACAATTCAGTTTAACGAATAGCCAAGAAGTGGGGTGATAAGAAAGGAGTGAAAGCATCAAAAATAAGGAATTGGAATAATTGTGCTTTATACAAAAAAATCATAACCACCACAAAAAGGGTGGGCCTCATGGACTCTTGCTAATATGAAAGAAATGAATTTATCAGGTAAGTTCTTACATAAATTATGTTTTCTTTCATGTAATTAGCAAGAGTCCATGAGCTAGTGACGTATGGGATAGCAAATACCCAAGATGTGGAACTTCCACGCAAGAGTCACTAGAGAGGGAGGGATAAAAATAAAGACAGCCAATTCCGCTGAAAATTTAATCCTCTACCCAAATCAAAAAGTTTCAATTTTTATAATGAAAAAAAATGAAATCATAAGCAGAAGAATCAAACTGAAACAGCTGCCTGAAGTACCATTCTACCAAAACTGCTTCTAAAGAAGAGAAAACATCAAAATGGTAGAACATAGTAAAAGTATGCAAAGAAGACCAAGTCATTGCTTTGCAAATCTGATCAACAGAAGCTTCATTCTTAAAAAGCCCAGGAAGTAGAAACTTACCTAGTAGAATGACCCGTAATCCTCCGAGGCGGGAATCCACCCGACTCCAAATAAGCATGATGAATCAAAAGTTTAAGCAAGATGCCAAATAAATGGCAGAAGCCTTTTGACCTTCCTAAAACCAGAAAAGATAAAAAATAGACTAGAAGTCTATCTGAAATCTGAATAGCTTCAACATAGAATTTCAAAAACTCTTACCATATCCAAAGAAAGTAAGAATCTCACCAAAGAAGTCTTAGGAAAACAATAATTCCTCCCTAATGTTTGTTAGAATTTACAACTTTAGGTAAGAATTGAAATGAGGACAGTAAAAACCACCTTATCCTGATGAAAAAAATCAGAAAAAAGAGATTCACAAGAAAGAACAGATAATTCAAAAACTGTTCTAGCTGAAGAGATGTCAAAAAAGAACAATACTTTCCATGAAAGTAATTAATGTCCAGAGCAAGCATATGCTCAAATAGAGGAGACTGAAAAACCTTCAGAACCAAATTAAAACTCCAAGGAGGAGAAATTGGCTTAATGACAGGTTTGATACGAATCAAAACCTGAACAAAATGATGAATATCAGGAAGTAATACTGCCTTATCCTGATGAAAAATCAGAAAAGGATATTCACAAAAAAGAGCAGATAACTCAAAAACTCTTCTAGCAGAAGAAATAACCAAAAGGAACAATACTTTTCCAAGAAAGTAATTTAATGTTCAGAGAATGCATAGTTTCAAACGGAGGAGCCTGTAAAGCCCTCAGCACCAAATTGAGACTCCAAAGAGGAGAGATTGAATTAATGACAGGCTTGATATGGACCAAAGCCTGTACAAAACAATGAATATCAGGATGATTAGCAATCTTTCTGTGAAAAAAGAACAGAAAGAGTAGAGATTTGTCCTAACAAAGAACTGAAGACAAAACCTTATCCAAACCAACCTGAAAAAATAATAAAATTCTATGAATTTTAAAAGAATGCCAAGAAAAGTAGGTCTTCTAGACTCAATAATAAATCTTTCTAGAGACAGATTTACGAGCCTGAAATATAGTATTAATCAATGAGTCAGAGAAACCTCTATGACTAAAAATCAAGCGTTCAATCTCCATCCCTTCAAATTTAATGATTTGAGATCCTGATGGAAAAATTGGGCCTTGAGAAAGAAGGTCTGGTTTAAACGGATGTGACCAAGGTTGGCAACTGGCCATCCAAATGAGATCCGCATACCAAAACCTGAGAGGCCATGCTGGAGCCACCAGCATAACAAACAAATACTCAATAAGAATTTTGGAAATCACTTTGGAAGAAGAACTAGAGGCGGAAAGAAATAGGCAAAAAGATAATTCCAAAGAAATGTCAATGCATACACAACTTCCTCCTGAGGATCCCCGGACCTGAATAGGCCCCTGGGAAGTTCTTTATTCAGATGAGATGCCAACAGATCTATTTCTAGAAATGCTCACATCTGAAAACATTCTCCCGGATGTAAAGCTTGATTAACAGAGATAATCCGCTTCCCAAATATCTATACCTGGGAAAAAAACCACAGAATTTATATAGGAGCTGGATTTAGCCCAAGCTAATATCCGAGACACTTCTGTCACAGCCTAAGGACTGATAGTCCTACCCTGATGATTGACATACACCATAGTTGTGATATTGTCTGAAAAATAATAAACGTCTCTTCTTCAAAAAGAAACTAACTGAAACACTCGGAGTTCTAAAATATCAAATGGTAATCTCGCCTCCTGAGATTTCCAAACCCCTTGCGCTGACAGAGATCCTCAGACAGCCTCCCAACCAAAAAGACTCACATCTGTAGAGATCATGGTCCAGGTTGAAAGAAACGAAGAGACCTGTAGAACTAAATGATGGTGATCTTAACCACCAAATCAAGAGAGATAAATATTAGGATTCGAAGATTTAAAATGCGAAATCCTAGAATCCCTGCACCATAATTCAGCATAAAAGACTGGAAAGGTTCTTTCTATTGAAAATGAGCAAAGGGAATTGAATCCAATGCTGTGGCCATAAGACCTAAAACTTCTATGCATATATAGCAACTGAAGGAAATAATAGAGATTAAAGGTACCGACAGACGGAACCCAAAATTGTCCCTTGCCTGATAGAGACAAAGACAGTGACACAAACTATCTGGAAACTATCTGGAAACCTAAAAAAGGTGACCCTTGTGTGAGGAATCAAGAGCTTTTGAAAAAAAGATCCTCTAACTATGTCCTGGAAGAACAATGTGCTGCCTCAATGAGGCATAGAATATTACATAGCCTCTGTTATGTTCATGTTGTTATAGTTAAGAAATCATATATTTTTATGTCATTATTCTCAAGGCTTCCCTGTGTTTGTTCTGTACTGCCATCTAGCAACACTTTTTGGTAATGCTCCTATTTTCCAGTATCTTACCCCTGACCTTATTATGCATTTCCTTTTTGTGTATTACTCCGCCCTTGTAGTTTTATGATGTTTTCCTGTGTCATGGCTGCAGCTAACAGCCTCATGTAACAAGCACTCATGTTAATTCATTGCTAGCTACGATCAGTATCATCTTTTGACCGCAAAATACTTTAACCATTCATTCATCTGCTGTATTTTATTATCTGCTGTAACCTGATATTCAGAATAAAGCAACTTTGTGGATTGACAAGGTATTGGTGAGTTCAGCTATCTGACGAAGATTGTCTGCAGTGATTGCATCTTCTTATACAGGCCAGGCATAGAGGTCTCAGCAAGGGATAGATCATTATTACAACTATCTGAGTCAGAATAGTCAAAAGATGTATAGAATTCCTACAGCCTGCTATGTATATGTGTATGTTTAATCTGCAATCAAGCTCTGGGTCATCCGCCATCTTGTGAAAGCACATGTCGCACAAGTTTACTGCACTTCATCTGAATGTTAAAAACTGTTTCTCTGCATTGAACTGTTACCCCACCTGTCTAAGCTGCTGTTTGTCTTCTTAAAGAGACAGTACCATTTTTGCAAAACTTGAAAAAATGTCTAGACAAGGCTCTGAGCACTCTTTTATAGCCGAACCTACGCAGATACATCATGCCTCTGAACCCACAGATGTACAGGGAGCAGATCCTGCAGATATTGCTGAACAGAGTGTAAGACCCAAACGTACAATAAAACCGACACATAAACTCAGAGAAAACTATGAATTCACTAGAGATGAGTACTCCAGCAATCTGTCAGACCTATGGGACAGAATTTCACAATGCATGTCAGTTTTGTCACACTTTAATGATCAACCAGCCAAATTGAGAGACTCTATAGATCACCTATCTGCTGCATATGAACGCTACCAGCGGCTGTCTGCAAAATACACAGCCTTCTTACAGGACTTTAATATAGAGGACTCTTCAGCAGAACTGACTAGGACTGATGCACTGGACCAACATAGAGATCTCTTAGTGCAAATGGCTAAAGAAAAGGCAGAGTTCCGCATTGCTAAACTGCAGGAGACCAGATCTCATAGATCCACATCAACTAAGCTCACTGCACGTTCTTCTAGATCCTCTCGCTCAAGAAGTTCAACATTAAGCGACAAGCTAATAGAGGCCCGTGCTGATGCGGAATCAAAAAAAGTGCAAAGCTCCTTTACCAGAAGGGAAGCAGAATTGGAAGCACAAATGGCTGCCCAGCAAGCACAAATGGCTGCCCAGCAAGCACAAATGGCTGCCCAGCAAGCAGAGGTGGATTCCCAAATAAAGGTTCTGCAAATGGAAAAGAAAGAAGCAGCAGCCCTAGCAAGGCTGAAAGTCCTTGAACAAGCAATGGGAGAAAGTACTAATTCAGATTGCCATATCCCAGCAGATCTGGAAGACTCAGTTGAACGCACTAGTAAATACGTGCTAAAGCATAATATTTGCAACGATACAGAGTCATCTCCTGTGCCTACTACTAACACCATCGTTCACAATCTCAACACAGAGACCTCTCAGCACCAAATGCCTGAGCCTCTTCAAATCCACAACACAAGTGCATCTAAGCAGCAAACCGCATCACCTCCCGCTGACAATAAGGTGACTTCCAGTGACAAGCCGCAGCTCAAGCCACAGCAGGTAGAAGCCTTAGAGACTACACCACAGTTGAATGCTCTTGCAACATCATTTTATCCTGGTAAACTTCACCCTTCTTCACCAAAGAACTTTCACACCCAAGGGGTTCCTCAAGTTACTTTGGCACCAAAGAGTGAGAGATCAGACTTGACTGACTTTGCCAGATACAGGATATGCCGTGAGCTCATTAACACAAGCCTCTCAAGGTTTGACGACTGTCCAGAGAGCTACAGGGCCTGGAGATCAACCTTCAAGGCTGCTACCGCTGATCTCGACCTTACAACCAAGGAGGAACTTGATTTGCTCATAAAGTGGCTGGGGCCGGAATCTGCAGACCGTGTTAAAAGACTGAGAACAGTACATGTTGACCACCCAGATGCAGGCCTTGTTGCTGCATGGGCAAGACTTGAGCAAGCCTATGGTAGCTCTGAAGCCATAGAAAGTGCTCTGTTCAAGAGACTGCAAAACTTCCCAAAAATAGGAAACAAAGACTATCGCAAGCTCCAAGAATTAAGTGACCTCCTCATGGAGCTAGAGTTGGCAAAGACAGACCCACGTCTACCTCGACTAAGCTTTCTGGACACTGCTCATGGTGTCAATCCCGTGGTGTCTAAACTGCCATATAGCCTGCAAGAGAAATGGGCACAACAGGGCTCAAGATACAAAAGAGACTATAACGTATCCTTTCCTCCATTCTCATACTTTTGCAGGTACATCAGCGATCAAGCCTGGATGAGAAACGATCCCAGCTTCAGCTTCTGTGAACCCAACTTGCCTGCTTCATCATCCTTACCAACATCATCAAGGTATGATAACACGGCAGCTAAACGTAGAGACTTTAATAGAGCAATATCTGTTAAAAGGACAGACATCTCATCACCCGTATCCTCTCCTGCAAACCAGAGTGACTCAGGCGAGAGAGATAAAGACCCTAATCGTCAGTGCCCTATTCACAGGAAGCCTCACCCTCTTAAGAAATGTCGTGGGCTTAGGGCAAAGACTTTACAAGAGCGCAGGGAGATTCTCCAGAAACTTGGAGTATGCTATAGGTGTTGTGCTTCTTATGGTCACTTTGCTAAAGACTGTAAAGATGTTATAAAGTGCACAGAATGCAGTAGCGACAGACACGTTACAGCTATGCCTCCTACTCCACTTCCAGTCAACCCACAGCAGCTAACTGACTCCACCCCTGTCTCAATTCATGGCGGGGAGCAACAAAGTCATGCTCCAGTCACAGCGAGTGTTTCCTCTGCATGCACAGAAGTCTGTGGAGAAGGCTTAGACTACAAATGCTGTGCCAAAGTATGTCTAGTCAAGATTTACCCACAGGATCAACCTGAGAAAGTTGCTAGAATGTATGCTATAATAGATGAACAGAGCAACAGATCCCTGGTTAAGCCTAAATTCTTTGAGATCTTTGGCATAGAGGGTAATGCAACACCGTACACTCTCAGAACCTGTTCTGGTCGTGTAGAGGCCTTTGGCAGAAGGGCCAATGGATTCATGGTCTCTCATATCAAAGGAAACAAAGGCATACCCCTACCAACATTAGTTGAGTGTGACCAGATACCAGACGAAAGGGAAGAGATTCCTACTCCAGAGGCTGCCTATCACCATCCTCACTTAAGGCACCTTGTTGATGAGATTCCGGCAATGGACATGAATGCAGAAATCTTGGTCCTGCTAGGAAGAGACATTCTCAGAGTACATAAAGTACGCGAGCAGTGCGATGGACCAGATGATGCCCCTTATGCACAAAGACTTGATCTAGGCTGGGTGATAGTGGGCGATGTATGCTTGAATAGTATGTGTACGCCATCTGAGATCCACTCCTTCAAAACTTACATATTAGGAAATGGATGTGCATCCCACTTCAAACAGTGCTCTCATCATTATGAGGTAAGGGATAAGCCTCCTGACATCATCCAAATACCCGATGTTACTCCTATACTTTGTGACGACAATCTGGGTACCACAGTGTTTTGTACTACAAGTGATGACAACAAAATAGCCTTGTCAGTCGAAGACAGAGAATTCATCAAAATAATGGACAAATAATTCTTCAAGGACGCATCTAACAACTGGGTTGCACCATTGCCCTTTCGTGCTGCAAGGGTCAAACTCCCAAACAATCGTGAACAGGCGCTATCCAGATTCAACTCACTTCAACGAACACTAAAGAACAGGCCCGAAATGAAGGACCATTTCATTACCTTTATGAAAAGAATCTTTGACAATGATCATGCCGAACCAGCTCCACCACTACAAAAACTCCAAGAGTGCTGGTACCTGCCTTTCTTCGGAGTGTATCATCCACGTAAGCCAAAACAAATCAGGGTAGTGTTCGACTCCAGTGCCAAGCATCAAGGCATATCCCTGAATGATGTTCTTCTCACTGGTCCTAACCTAACCAACAACCTTGTAGGTGTACTTATGAGGTTCAGAAGAGAGCCAGTTGCCATAACTGCCGATATTGAACAAATGTTTCATTGTTTCGTTGTACAAGAAGACCATAGGAACTTCCTAAGGTTTCTGTGGTACCGTGACAACAACATGGACAATGAAATGATTGAGTACCGCATGAAGGTACATGTTTTCGGAAATAGCCCTTCACCTGCGGTTGCAACATACGGTTTACGAAGAACTGCTCTTGACGGAGAAAAGGAGTATGGTGTGGATGTTCGACACTTCGTTGAGAGAGACTTCTATGTCGACGATGGACTTAAATCTTTACCTGTAGATGGAGAAGCCATAGATCTGCTCCAAAGGACACAAGGTATGCTTTCTGAGGCTAACCTCAGACTACACAAGATTGCTTCAAATAGTGTTGCTGTTATGAAGGCCTTTCAACCTGGCGACCATGCCACAGGGTTTAAAGACTTAAATCTGGGAATGGACATTCCACCTGTACAGAGAAGTCTGGGCATACGGTGGGACTTGTTAAAGGACACCTTTGGCTTTTAAGTCAGCTCTGCAGATAAGCCATTTACCAAACGTGGTGTTCTGTCGGTGGTGAACAGTCTATACGATCCACTGGGATTTGTGGCCCCCATTACCATACAAGGAAAAGCCCTATTGAGACAGCTCTCAGAGACTATTACAGATTGGGATGCTCCACTACCAATAGACAAGCTTTCAAGGTGGGAGTCCTGGAAACATTCTCTACATGCCTTAGATGGAATTTGTATACCACGTTGCTACACTTCAGCTTCCCTTGCTACATGTCAGAGAAAAGAGCTTCACATTTTCTCAGATGCGTCTACTGAGGCCATAGCAGCTGTTGCCTACCTCAAGGTAAGAGACTCCTTTATTCAAACCCATATAGGTTTTCTGTTTGGGAAAGCCAAGTTAGCTCCTAAGCCTGAACACACAATTCCCAGACTTGAACTTTGTGGGACCGTGCTAGCTGTAGAAATTGCAGATTTCATTCTGCGGGAGCTAGACATTCAGATAGACGACGTCAAGTTCTACACAGATAGCAAAGTTGTTCTGGGCTACATATACAACCAGACTAAACGTTTCTATGTCTATGTCAGCAACCGTGTAGAAAGAATCAGGAAATCATCTAAGCCCAATCAATGGCATTATGTTCCATCTGAAATTAATCCTGCAGATCATGCCATCAGGCCGGTGTCTGCAAGTGTCTTTGCAAATTCTTCTTGGTTAACAGGCCCTGAATTCCTGCTAGATCATCCAGAAGAAACCACAGCTGATGTCTTCAGTCTTCTAGAACCTGACAATGATCCAGAGATTCGTCCTGAAGTAAAAACCCTTGTCACCAGAACTGAACAAAGACTCGTCTTGGGCTGTCAACGCTTTGAACGTTTCTCCAAGTGGACAAGGCTTGTACGTACCATTGCAAGGTTAGTCCACATTGCACACTGCTTTCACACAAAGCCCACAGATGTTCACTGTCAAGGTTGGCACGTGTGCCAAAGGTTTCTTTCTGCAAAGGATATTGCTGAAAGTGAACTGTTCATAATACGCAGTGTACAACAGGATGTCTTTGGCTCAGAAAGTAAATGTATCCGTGACAAGAGGGGCATTCCAAAAAACAGTCCTATAGCTAACCTGAATCCATTCATTGACGATGATGGCATGTTAAGGGTTGGAGGACGATTAAACAAGGCTAAGTTGGGAGGTCAAGAACAGAATCCTCTCATTATACCCGCTCGCAATCATATCACCACTTTGCTCATACGGCACTACCATGAAGGGGTTAAGCACCAAGGTAGACATTTCACAGAGGGTGCCATAAGAGCTGCAGGCCTTTGGATTATAGGAGCAAAAAGACAGATCACAGCTACACTGCATAGCTGTGTTCAGTGCCGTAAACTAAGAGGTAAACATCAGCAACAACAAATGTCAGATTTGCCAGCTGACAGGTTAAGTACTGACCCACCTTTCACTCATGTTGGTTTGGATGTCTTTGGACCATGGATGGTAACAGCCCGCAGAACTCGAGGTGGCCAAGCGAATAGCAAACGATGGGCAGTGCTGTTCACTTGCATGAGTGTGCGTGCAGTACACATTGAAGTAATAGAAAATTTGGATGCCTCAAGCTTCATAAATGCTCTAAGGCGATTTCTTGCCATCAGAGGACCAGTCAAAACATTAAGATCTGACTGTGGAACTAATTTTGTTGGAGCCTGTCGAGAGCTACATCTCAACTCTAGGCCAATTCAAGACCTTTTAGCTGAAAAGGGCTGTACATGGATTTTCAATCCTCCTCATTCTTCCCATATGGGTGGCTCCTGGGAGAGAATGATAGGCATCACACGTAAAATACTGGACTCCATGCTTATGGACTTGAAATCCACAAGACTCACCCATGAGATTCTAACTACCTTCCTGGCAGAAGCATCTGCCATAATCAATTCAAGACCACTTGTTCCAGTTTCTGTAGATCCAGAGGCCCCAACTCTCCTCACTCCAGCTACTCTTCTTACCCAGAAGCTTGGGTCTGTTCCTGTTCTCCCTGGAGACTTTAAAACAGGAAATCTGTGCTACAATCAGTGGAAGCGAGTACAACACCTTGCCAACTGCTTCTGGAATCGTTGGAAGATGGAGTATCTCTCTACTCTGCAAGGACGCAGGAAATGGCAACGTCTGAACCCTAACATCAAGGTTGGAGATCTTGTTCTCCTCAAGGACCAGCAAGCTGAAAGAATCGAATGGCCCATGGGACTGATTATAAAGAGCATTCCTAGTGATGATGGAAAGGTCTTCAAGACATCTCTGCAAATTACACTGTTATGCATAACTTCCGTTATGATTTAAATAGTGACATTTATTATGCCAGACGGGGAGTGTGCTGCCTCAATGAGGCATAGAATATTACATAGCCTCTGTTATGTTCATGTTGTTATAGTTAAGAAATCATATATTTTTATGTCATTATTCTCAAGGCTTCCCTGTGTTTGTTCTGTACTGCCATCTAGCGACACTTTTTGGTAATGCTCCTATTTTCCAGTATCTTACCCCTGACCTTATTATGCATTTCCTTTTTGTGTATTACTCCGCCCTTGTAGTTTTATGATGTTTTCCTGTGTCATGGCTGCAGCTAACAGCCTCATGTAACAAGCACTCATGTTAATTCATTGCAAGCTACGATCAGTATCATCTTTTGACCGCAAAATACTTTAACCATTCATTCATCTGCTGTATTTTATTATCTGCTGTAACCTGATATTCAGAATAAAGCAACTTTGTGGATTGACAAGGTATTGGTGAGTTCAGCTATCTGACGAAGATTGTCTGCAGTGATTGTATCTTCTTATACAGGCCAGGCATAGAGGTCTCAGCAAGGGATAGATCATTATTACAACTATCTGAGTAAGAATAAACAAAGTGAATCATATGAGATTCCGCATCCTCAGAAAATAATCTGAATGAAGAAAAATGAAAATATGCATTTATTGTATCTAATGAAAACAAATAATGCTATCACTGACCAAAAAAAGGCAGAATAGTTTGAATAAAACTCCAAAACACAGTTCCTAAAAATGGAACTGGAAGAAATACCCCAGAAGATTCCAGGTCTGAGCAGCGCTTGAACCCCACGGGTGATCAGCCATGCTTCAACAGTACCCAAAATATATAGGACCGAAACACACTTAAAGAAAGTGTTAGCCTTACTGGAATAAAATCAAAGAAATTTGGACCGAATAGAACCAAATAAATTTCAAAAAAGTCTTAACCTGCCCCTTGCCAGCCAAGCTGGAATATGGCACGTACATCGCAATTTTAGGGAGCTGATTTCGAACTGAAAAATTCCCAATTAAAAACATGTTACTTGGGAAGGAATTCGTTCCTTAATAAGAACAACCAAACTAGTATAAGCTTAAAGTTTTAGTCTTAGAACTCAATCTTGAAGCCCAGAGTAACAGTTAAGAATTGAATCCAATTATAAAACAAATAATTGATAATCCTAGAACAAAAGAAATATGGATTTTTAGAAATCACAAAATTCTTCTAGCTAAAACAGCTAAAGACATAGATTAAACCTCATTTGCGAAAATATTCAATAAAATGAAGACACAAATTAAATTATTAGCATGATAGTCCAGTTAAAGGACCAGTCAATACACTGGACTTGCATAATCAATAAATGCAAAACAACAAGACAAATGCAACAGCACCTAGTCTAGTAAATGTTGTCCATTTAACAATGCTAAAATAAATCATAATCTGATACTTGATCTTAAAGTAAACAGAAAAAATGAAGCAATTGCAACATCATCCAAATAAATCACAGGTCCAAGAAAAGTACCTGAAACTAAATAATTTTCCATAAATAAGATACAACCATCTAAAGGAAAATAAATACTATTTTGCTATAGAAACAATAGCATAATTAGTAGGAGTAGAGATAGCCCCAATAAATTGGAGAACCCTCCAAATTGAATTTAACTGCCGGCAAAGAATATAGTTTAAAACCTTTGAAGAAGGAATAAAAGAAAATTCTCAGCCTATTCCATTCTCTAGTATGAGGAACTGGAAAAAAACCTCTGAAAACACAGAAGAATAAATAAGCAGAAATAGTGGCCTAGATTTGGAGTTTGGCGGTAGATGGGCTGTTAACGCTCCACGGGCTTTTTTCTGGCCGCACCATAAAATTAACTCTGGTATCGAGAGTTCAAAAAAATGCTGCGTTAGGCTCCAAAAAAGGAGCGTAGAGCATTTTAACCGCAAATGCAACTCTCGATACCAGAGTTGCTTACGGACGCGGCCAGCCTCAAAAACGTGCTCGTGCACGATTCTCCCATAGGAAACAATGGGGCTGTTTGAGCTGAAAAAAAACCTAACACCTGCAAAAACAGAATTTATGCTTACCTGATAAATTACTTTCTCCAACGGTGTGTCCGGTCCACGGCGTCATCCTTACTTGTGGGATATTCTCTTCCCCAACAGGAAATGGCAAAGAGCCCAGCAAAGCTGGTCACATGATCCCTCCTAGGCTCCGCCTTCCCCAGTCATTCGACCGACGTAAAGGAGGAATATGCATAGGAGAAATCATATGATACCGTGGTGACTGTAGTTAGAGAAAATAATTCATCAGACCTGATTAAAAAACCAGGGCGGGCCGTGGACCGGACACACCGTTGGAGAAAGTAATTTATCAGGTAAGCATAAATTCTGTTTTCTCCAACATAGGTGTGTCCGGTCCACGGCGTCATCCTTACTTGTGGGAACCAATACCAAAGCTTTAGGACACGGATGATGGGAGGGAGCAAATCAGGTCACCTAGATGGAAGGCACCACGGCTTGCAAAACCTTTCTCCCAAAAATAGCCTCCGAAGAAGCAAAAGTATCAAATTTGTAAAATTTGGTAAAAGTGTGCAGTGAAGACCAAGTCGCTGCCTTACATATCTGATCAACAGAAGCCTCGTTCTTGAAGGCCCATGTGGAAGCCACAGCCCTAGTGGAGTGAGCTGTGATTCTTTCAGGAGGCTGCCGTCCGGCAGTCTCATAAGCCAATCGGATGATGCTTTTAAGCCAAAAAGAGAGAGAGGTAGAAGTTGCCTTTTGACCTCTCCTTTTACCAGAATAAACAACAAACAAGGAAGACGTTTGTCTGAAATCCTTTGTAGCCTCTAAATAGAATTTTAGAGCACGAACTACATCCAAATTGTGCAACAAACGTTCCTTCTTTGCAACTGGATTCGGACACAAAGAAGGCACAACTATCTCCTGGTTAACATTTTTGTTAGAAACAACTTTCGGAAGAAAACCAGGTTTAGTACGCAAAACCACCTTATCTGCATGGAACACCAGATAAGGAGGAGAACACTGCAGAGCAGATAACTCTGAAACTCTTCTAGCAGAAGAAACTGCAACCAAAAACAAAACTTTCCAAGATAATAACTTAATATCTACGGAATGTAAGGGTTCAAACGGAACCCCTTGAAGAACTGAAAGAACTAAATTGAGACTCCAAGGAGGAGTCAAAGGTTTGTAAACAGGCTTGATTCTAACCAGAGCCTGAACAAAAGCTTGAACATCTGGCACAGCCGCCAGCTTTTTGTGAAGTAAAACAGATAAAGCAGAAATCTGTCCCTTCAAAGAACTTGCAGATAATCCTTTCTCCAAACCCTCTTGTAGAAAGGATAGAATCTTAGGAATTTTTATCTTGTTCCATGGGAATCCTTTAGATTCACACCAACAGATATATTTTTTCCATATTTTATGGTAAATTTTTCTAGTTACAGGCTTTCTAGCCTGAATAAGAGTATCAATGACAGAATCTGAGAACCCACGCTTTGATAAAATCAAGCGTTCAATCTCCAAGCAGTCAGTTGGAGTGAGGCCAGATTCGGATGTTCGAACGGACCCTGAACAAGAAGGTCCTGTCTCAAAGGTAGCTTCCATGGTGGAGCCGATGACATATTCACCAGGTCTGCATACCAAGTTCTGCGTGGCCACGCAGGAGCTATCAAGATCACCGAAGCCCTCTCCTGATTGATCCTGGCTACCAGCCTGGGAATGAGAGGAAACGGTGGGAATACATAAGCTAGGTTGAAGGTCCAAGGTGCTACTAGTGCATCTACTAGAGTCGCCTTGGGATCCCTGGATCTGGACCCGTAGCAAGGAACCTTGAAGTTCTGACGAGACGCCATCAGATCCATGTCTGGAATGCCCCATAATTGAGTTATTTGAGCAAAGATTTCCGGATGGAGTTCCCACTCCCCCGGATGGAAAGTCTGACGACTCAGAAAATCCGCTTCCCAATTTTCCACTCCTGGGATGTGGATTGCAGACAAGTGGCAGGAGTGATTCTCCGCCCATTGAATTATTTTGGTCACTTCTTCCATCGCCAGGGAACTCCTTGTTCCCCCCTGATGGTTGATATATGCAACAGTCGTCATGTTGTCTGATTGAAACCTTATGAATTTGGCCTTTGCCAGTTGAGGCCAAGCCTTGAGAGCATTGAATATCGCTCTCAGTTCCAGAATGTTTATCGGGAGAATCGATTCTTCCCGAGACCATAGACCCTGAGCTTTCAGGGGTTCCCAGACCGCGCCCCAGCCCACCAGACTGGCGTCGGTCGTGACAATGACCCACTCTGGTCTGCGGAAGCTCATCCCTTGTGACAGGTTGTCCAGGGTCAGCCACCAACGGAGTGAATCTCTGGTCCTCTGATCTACTTGGATCGTCGGAGACAAGTCTATATAATCCCCATTCCACTGTCTGAGCATGCACAGTTGTAATGGTCTTAGATGAATTCGCGCAAACGGAACTATGTCCATTGCCGCAACCATCAAACCTATTACTTCCATGCAATGCGCTATGGAAGGAAGAAGAACAGAATGAAGTACTTGACAAGAGCTTAGAAGTTTTGATTTTCTGGCCTCTGTCAGAAAAATCTTCATTTCTAAGGAGTCTATTATTGTTCCCAAGAAGGGAACTCTTGTTGACGGGAATAGAGAACTTTTTTCTACGTTCACTTTCCACCCGTGAGATCTGAGAAAGGCTAGGACAATGTCCGTATGAGCCTTTGCTTGTGGCAGAGACGACGCTTGAATCAGTATGTCGTCCAAGTAAGGTACTACTGCAATGCCCCTTAGCCTTAGCACCGCTAGAAGGGACCCTAGTACCTTTGTGAAAATTCTTGGAGCAGTGGCTAATCCGAATGGAAGTGCCACAAACTGGTAATGCTTGTCCAGAAAGGCGAACCTTAGGAACCGATGATGTTCCTTGTGGATAGGAATATGTAGATACGCATCCTTTAAATCCACCGTGGTCATGAATTGACCTTCCTGAATGGTAGGAAGAATTGTCCGAATGGTTTCCATTTTGAACGATGGAACCCAGAGAAATTTGTTTAGGATCTTGAGATCCAAAATTGGTCTGAATGTTCCCTCTTTTTTGGGAACTATGAACAGATTGGAGTAAAACCCCATCCCTTATTCTCCTAATGGAACAGGATGAATCACTCCCATTTTTAACAGGTCTTCTACACAATGTAAGAATGCCTGTCTTTTTATTTGGTCTGAAGACAATTGAGACCTGTGGAACCTTCCCCTTGGGGGTAGTTCCTTGAATTCCAGGAGATAACCTTTAGAAACTATTTCTAGCGCCCAAGGATCCTGAACATCTCTTGCCCAAGCCTGAGCGAAGAGAGAGAGTCTGCCCCCCACCAGATCCGGTCCCGGATCGGGGGCCAACATCTCATGCTGTCTTAGTAGCGGTAGCAGGCTTCTTGGCCTGCTTACCTTTGTTCCAGCCTTGCATCGGTCTCCAGGCTGGCTTGGTTTGAGAAGTATTACCCTCTTGCTTAGAGGTTGTAGAATTTGAGGCTGGTCCGTTTCTGCGAAAGGGACGAAAATTTGGTTTATTTTTAGCCTTAAAAGACCTATCCTGAGGAAGGGCGTGGCCCTTTCCCCCAGTGATGTCTGAAATAATCTCTTTCAAGTCAGGGCCAAACAGCGTCTTCCCCTTGAAAGGGATGTTAAGTAATTTGTTCTTGGAGGACACATCCGCTGACCAAGACTTTAGCCAAAGCGCTCTACGCGCCACAATAGCAAAACCTGAATTTTTCGCCGCTAATCTAGCTAATTGCAAAGTGGCGTCTAAGGTAAAAGAGTTAGCCAATTTAAGTGCGTGAACTCTGCCCATAACTTCCTCATAAGAAGATTCTTTATCGAGCGACTTTTCTAGTTCTTCGAACCAGAAACACGCTGCTGTAGCGACAGGAACAATGCATGAAATTGGTTGTAAAAGATAACCTTGCTGAACAAACATCTTTTTAAGCAAACCCTCTAATTTTTTATCCATAGGATCTTTGAAAGCACAACTATCTTCTATAGGGATAGTAGTGCGTTTATTTAGAGTAGAAACCGCCCCCTCGACCTTGGGGACTGTCTGCCATAAGTCCTTCCTGGGGTCGACCATAGGAAATAATTTCTTAAATATAGGGGGAGGGACAAAAGGTATGCCGGGCCTTTCCCATTCTTTATTTACAATGTCCGCCACCCGCTTGGGTATAGGAAAAGCTTTGGGGGGCACCGGAACCTCTAGGAACTTGTCCATCTTACATAGTTTCTCTGGAATAACCAAATTGTCACAATCATCCAGAGTAGATAACACCTCCTTAAGCAAAGCGCGGAGATGTTCCAATTTAAATTTGAATGTAATAACATCAGGTTCAGCTTGTTGAGAAATTTTTCCTGAATCTGAAATTTCTCCCTCAGACAAAACCTCCCTGGCCCCTTCAGACTGGTGTACAGGCGTGTCAGAACCATTATCATTAGCGTCCTCATGCTCTTCAGTATCTAAAACAGAGCAGTCGCGCTTTCGCTGATAAGTGGGCATTTT